>NC_065407.1:13346538-13650769 GCF_024362695.1 Pectinophora gossypiella
TTATCGGTTGATTCAACCTGTAATGTCCTAGTCTAACAAAGGATTCCCAAAGTGTTTTTGAACAATGTTCCTTTTGGGAATCGAACCCGGACCTCCGGATCGTGAGCTCAAGGCTCTTATCACTAGATAACAGAGGCTATTTATTAAATCATCATATCCTGATGCTCACCTAACCTGAACATTTGACAGGTCCGGTTTTTTTACAGAAGCGACTGTCTGTCTAACCATCCAACCCGCGAAGGGAAAACAAGCCCAATACAACTTAGGTCACATACGTCCGAAAATGCATATTTAAAGTTTAGTTTAGTTTCTTTTTATTTTTTAAATAAAATATCCAAATCATTTCCTTGTTATCGGCCTAGTTTTGTTTGTATATTCCAATTCGTATATTATATTCGCGCGGAACAAAAATGCCACTTGACGCGACCTTCCAAAGTGGTTGGTGAGGCCAACAATACATTCATTCTGGTTTACTTGTACCGGTAATATTACGCATTCGAGTTTTATAAAAAGAACTTATCCTCGATTTAGTGGTTAAAAGAAAATATTATGTGTTTACTTAATTTTTGTATGTATTTTTATGGATAGCCGTGGTCGTATGCCAATTTGCCCTAAGAGTTTGCTTACCATAACATACGACCACGGCTATCTTCAAAGCATCATTATTCGGAAGAATTTCAGAGAAATATATGTATTTAGTTTCTTGTTTCATACTTTTTAGAGCGTGATTTTTCCGTATAATATAGTGTTGGTAATGTATTTTGTACGTCTGGAAACTACAATAAAAAGTGGATTTATTGTCCTCTGACGTTTTACGATTCTGCCTACTTCGATAGATATCAAGGGCGCGAGTCCATTAAACATTCATTTGCAACGTGCATAAAACCATCTTGTTCGAAATTCAAAACAGCTCTTCAATAATAGAGACCTGGGTGACCAGCAAAATCGATTAAAAAGCAAACATCGATCAAACCACTATACTGTAAAAATAAAACAGTAACAAACTGCACTATTAATAAAACTTTAAAAACATCGACTCACCCGGTTTCAAAACGTTGTCCGAGTCTCTCCTGTACAACATTGCAGCGCTCCATCCGAAAAAATACCCGAACAACACGAAAACTAAACAAAAATTCATCCTTCAATGGCACGTATATACTAGGATCACAGAGCGACAGCAGATATATTTCAACCTGTATTTATTTGACACTCTTCCGTGTGGCGGGCGCGCTCGAATAGACTCGAATAAAGTATTGAATGTATCGGCCACATTCGCGGGTACACCAGGCGGCATTGACTCCGCGGAATCTAATATGAATACGTACTTATTTGGTAAATGCGTGCGGTGGAGTGTACCGTTGCGGGGATCACCGACTTTTCTCTAAATAACGTGTGACAACCACCTAATAAAATCGAACAAACGTTCCTTTGTGTCAATATTGATTCCACTCACGTTATTTTCCATGCCGACGACTCCCTGAGATACGGGTTTTGGGAGTCTTCAGCCTTCAATCGCATTTTTTTTGTCATTTTTGTGATAGCTCCCTCCCAGTTTTGTTTACTAATATTACCTCCTTCCATTTCGCCTGCGACTTCGACTGAATCTCCGGGTATTGTGATAAGTAAACTGTGTCCGTCTCTGGATAATACTTTCAGTCCGTCCTTGTAAAAATACCCTTAATCCCCCCCCGGAAAGTATACCTACTCAAAGTCCGTCCCTGAAAATTGACAATGTTCGTCCCTGAAATTCCGGAAAAGTATCCAGTAATTGAATTTCAACCCAACTACTTTCATTCAAATCGGTCCAACAGTCTAAGTTCAAAAGATCATAGAGTTAATTTCGCATTTATAACATTAGCACGTCAATTAATCTGGTATTCATATCCATATACTACTGTGCTCGTAGGTTGTCTAGGTTATTACTAATTATAATATTCTGTGTTTAGTGTTAGAGGCCGTAAACAGACCCAGACGCTTTAATTATGTACTATATTTATCGTTCTAGGTAACTCGAGCGGACTAGTCAAAGATAACGACAGTGGGTAGGTACTAGGTAATAAAGTTTAATGTTATTGGATATTGCATTTAGAAAGTTGAACTAGGTACCTACATAATACGGAAGAAACCGACATTATGGTGGAGCCTAGACGCGCCGTAATAGCCGCATGCGCTAAGTCATAGCATTTTACAAATCTTTGTATGAAATCGTAAGCAAACGTCGTGCATCTATCCGCGCCGCATGACTCGCAATTTGCCGCAAAATGCAATGACTTAGGCGCGTGCGGCTCCTGTGGCGTCTAGGTGCGCGTTCACCTTTAAAGATCATGCCTTGTCTAAACGCAACGGATTTATTATAGAGTATTGGCATGCCTGTCAGTATATTACGCGTGGCTTGGCCAACTTTATTGGCTTGAAAATCTCTCAGAACCACTCTCGTGCGAATCCGGAACATGCCCGTTTTTCCCGGGGTCCGTTTACTTGACCTGAAGATTTGGCAGGTCCGGTTTTTTACAAAAGCGACTGCCTGTCTGACCTTCTAACCCGCGAACGGGAACTGCTAGTATAATGATTACAATTGCCGTATCCCTTTCGCTATGAGGGGAGGCATGTGCTCTGCAGTCGAACGTAAATAGGTTGTTTATATTGTTGGCATACAACGTTATGTATTTATTTTATACGTAGCAACTTAAGTAGGTATAAAAACTGTTATTACGGATCGTGTCCATCTTCGGATCAAGATGAGATCACGACGCCACACCGCACCACAGTGAGTCAGTGCGGGGGCGGCGATGACATTATAGTGACTTATATACAAGTTTCCGTATAGTGCGAATAAAAATTAATAGTATATTACTGTTTTGAGATGACGAATTGTTTTCTTTGTTAAAGTTGTAGTTTTTTACGTGACTTATTTAAAGACAGAGTCTTAGTGACATATGTATACTCAGGGGAATGATTCAGACCATGATTCTGAGTTAATATAAAGTGGAGTTTTCCGTCGCAAAATTACTTTTTTGTGTTTTTTTAAATTACTTATTTGAAATCCTATAATTTTGCGATGGAAAATTCCACTTGATATTAACTCAGAATAATGAGGAATTTTATCATTTAGGTAATCATTAATCTGAGAATAAGCTTTTTACATACAGTTACTTTACATGGGTTTTAAATTTATTTTGACGTGAGTTTAATTATAGTATTTGTCTTTAGGAATGGTTGGCATTCTCTACTTGGCCAGACAAATGCGATCCAATATTTTCTTTACTCCCAGTGAGACCCAGTCGAGTACTGTTGGATAATTCAAAAGAAAAACTGTCTGGTCATTTGGCTAAAATAATGCCCAACCCTTGAGAAGCGACACTTTTAATAATGAAAAAGGTAACTTGACATTATACAAATAAGTATAACTCAGTTATGCATATAATTCCAGTCGACACTGGTATTAGCGGTTCTTTTATCCTTTCATCATATTTTATTTACTTGATTATCCATTCAGGACCCATAACCATATAAAGACTGTAAGTATGCGTTGTAACTTCTGCGTTGCGTCGCCATATTATGCGAATATTACGCCGCATTTATGCCGGTCGCTCTTTAGTCACTTTTGTACGAATTCGTACGAACATGCGGGAATTATTCTAACTTTCAAAACACTATAGGAGCGCGCACAGTGTGTTGGTTTTCGTAGACAGCACTTGCATCATGCTTTGTTCCGCCTGTGCGTATAGCGTGTTCCAACCAAGCTAGATAGACAGATAGATAAAATACTTTATTGAGCACAATAGACACAAAATACAGAGATAAGGACAACATATTATACAGAAAAGCACAACAGCTGAAAGCTAACAGCTAAGCTAGGTTGGAACAGGCGGAACATTTGCGGAAAATCTACAATAAGTCACGTCAAAAAGTAGCTACAGCATGCAGCCGCAAGCGGCCATTTTCTTTTTATCCGACTGCGACGAAGCAAAAAGGAAGGTAATGTCTCTTCTTCTTATCATGTGAATTGTGAGGTGGAATACCAACCTCATCAACATTGGTGTCAGGGTTATTACTGAGCCGCCAAAGGCCATGTAACGACTACATACTTACATCAGTAAGTAGTAACCGGGACCAACGGCTTAACATGCCTTCCGAAGCACGGATCATCTTACTTTCGGACAATCAGGTGATCAGCCTGTAATGTCCTAACCAAACTAGGGAACACAAAGTGATTTTCGTGATATGTCCCCACCGCGATTCGAACCCGAGGCCTCCGGATCGTGAGCTCAACGCTCAACCACTGGACCACGGAGGCCGTTAGTAGTTGAGAGTTATGTGTTTGACCGCCACTTAGGTATCTACCTATGTAAAATTTCGGAGAAATATGTTTTTGTTTAATTTTTTTCATTTTTAGAGCGCGAGTTTTCAAACTTATACCTTTTTAAACTTGCATTTGGTTTGTTCACAGTATAGGGCGCAACAATGCGTGGCCTCGTCGATTCCGCCGTGTGTAGTCGCCAATGGCGGTTCTGAGTGACAGAAAAGCACAGGAAAGTGTTATGCGGAGCGGCCAGATGTAATTCAACCCGTACATGTACGTACGAAACAAATACGTGAACATAGTGTGACCGCCTTTATACAGTTGACTCCATACATTTTAACCCCACGCCGAGAACTCGTGTGACCACTGACATGGGTTCAGAAGGACAGAAATTGAGATTATTACGTACTTACGTTACGTACAAAGCAAACTTCAAAGGTACATAAGTAATGCCAAATTCCGGTTACTTGACGAACGACAACGGGCGTGTATTAGAAAGTTGTACGTTAATAAAACACGCGTCGAGATTCGGAGTGACGTCTTGGTAACTGGATTTGCAATTTGGCGGCATTGTGTGAAAACAAATTGCTACATAAACTCTTACTCGTAATCCCTTCTGTGTGAAGGAAGTCAAAAGCCAGGAAATTGTTTTTTTTTACCTTTGATGGGATTGCTCTTTTACTTAACATCTATTCACAAAGTAGACATTTATGTATACATACATAAACTCACCCCTATTTCCCACCGAGGTAAGCAGAGACTATGGAATTCCATTTGCTTCTCTTGCTTCCTTCACATTCATCAATCGTTTCATACACGCACGCCGTTTCAGAGTAGATCGTACTAAACCTTTTCTAAGGACATGTTCAATTTGGTGAATGTAAGTCCTTCACATTCATCAATCGTTTCATACACATTTGCCGGTTCAGAGTAGATCGTACTAAACCTTTTCTAAGGACATCTTCAATTTGGTCAATGTAAGTCCTTCTCATTCATCAATCGTTTCATACACGCACGCCGGTTCAGAGTAAATCGTACTAAACCTTTTCCAAGGACATCTTCAATTTGGTCAATGTAAGTCCTTCACATTCATCAATCGTTTCATATTCGCACGCCGGTTCAGAGTAGATCCTTCTAAACCTTTTCGAAGGACATCTTCAATTTTTGGTCAATATACGTCCTTCACATTAAAAGGCCTTGCCAAAACTGCATGTTGAAAGTTGCAACTGCTTCATATTGGCGTATTATATAAAATAAACCTTTCTCTCTTGTAAGTAGGTAACTGTTGTTAAAATTATTAACAACAGTTATCGTGTTTTTGGGGAACGCCGATTGGAAATAGTCCCTCATTGGGTAATTCACCAGCTCTATTGTATATTAGAGTAGGTACTGGGTAAACAAGAATTACTGTAGTATGAAAATAGGTAGAATAGAATATACAGTTACTTATTTCGTATTCAGACGGCTTAATTGCACTGCATCTTGCGCTGGTTATGTGTATAAAGGTTCTGTCGGACTGTCAGCGAGAATGATTTCGAACATTAGCAGCCTGTGCAGTCGCTTCTGTAAAAACCGGACCTGTCAAATCTTCGGGTTACGTAAGCGGACCCTGTGAAAAAACGGTATAATGCTAGGAAGATGAAGAATTTCTTTTTTTTTTGACGTGTCTTATTGTAAATTTGCCGCAGATGGCATTAACTACTTGGCCGGACAAATGGGGAGCGCTGAAGGCTTTCACCCGGTACAACGTTTAAGACAACAGGCCTGAGGGTGTCCAGTTGGGCGCGAACCTCGGCTCAGGGCGTCGTCTGAGAGTAAAAATATTTGAAAGAATTAATCGACCCTAGCTGATCGATAGCGATACGCGCTGAATGAGGGAAATCGTCAACCACGCCGGCGGGGTCGGTATCGGGGTCTTGAAGTGTTTGGTGTCGCGAGCTGACTGGCTGTCTCTATGGCTAGAAAGTTGATGATGAACATTCTAATTTCATGGTTAACAGCCATGTCACTATAAGGTCCATCATATCCATTTTAGGATTTCGTATCAACAGTAGTGCAAGTTGTCTTTGATTACTTGTGGCTCTGCCCACCCTTTCAAGGAAGATGGGTGTGAGTTTATCAATGTGTTTGCTTTATCGTCTGTTTTCCGCTAATCAATATTTTCGCCATCAGACAGTCAAGGGGCTAATTCCGTGAACGTGTTAATATGACCATGTGATTGGCATTGCATTATTCTAAGCTTACATTGCTGATATTCTGTTGCTACCATTGTTAGTACTTCTAGAGGATATACAGACATATTCAGAGACATATAATGGCCCCGATTTCTGCAGATATCTCCTTATTTTATTTTAAGTTATACCCCTCATTTTCTTATCCGCCGAAAAGGAAAGGGACAGATGATTTTCAACAAGTTAATTTTAAAACGAATGAATAACCCGGGCGAATAAATTAGGAATCTACTTAATTCTGTCGGGTTATTGGCCGATGTAAAATTTTTAGACGGTTCTTTTAGACTTCTGCTTAAAATTGACGTTTATTCCATGAATTTTATGCCTGTCGATTACCAGTCCATTTCTTTTTCAACGGATAAGAAAATGACAGGTATAACTTAAAATAAAATTAGATGGCGTCTGCAGGAATTAGTACCAATAATATGTTTTTATTTTATTATTCCGTAAATTTGGATTGCTGGTAAACTAGCCATCGAACATAATAATTCGTATATAAAAACTAGCTAAGTTGGACCGTAGGCTACAATATATTATCTTAAGTTAGAAATAAAAATTATATTTTATGTTGTTATAAATAAATTTCAGAACTGACCATTGAACTTGGCACCCATTTAGATCTCACTTATTTTGTCGTTGAAGTCAACAACTAAGGCATAGGTATATCATAATATTGAACTTGGCTCTCATTTCACATTTATGTTTTTGATAGGATAGATTTAAAGTTAACATACTACCATGCATTACCATTAAAAAAAGGTGGCAACCCTAATTGCAAATGGCTGCATAATATCGATATATGGACCCTGTGAAGTTTGAAATAAACATTTTATCATTATATTGCAACAGATTAGGGATATATTATCTATTTGTTCAAAAATATCTAAAACATTATATAAACTTGACAAACAATAATACACAAAGAGTTACTTGTAGAAACAATTTCAACTTTTGTATTAATAAAGTGGTTTCTAACAATGGAGGTAAAATGTGCATGCGTAATTTCACACAAAACGCGCGAAATCAGTGCCAACTCCGCACCCAAAATATTCCACTAAAACTGTGAAATTAATTCTATTCAAGCACCACAAGCATGAAAATTTCCACTCAACAAAAGAGCGTTATGAAAAAAATATTATTTAATAACATAGAGTGGAAAAAAGTAATTAAATAACGTGACCATAAGTTAATAAACGTTGGTCCCGTAAATTGCGCCCGGTCCGGGAATTAACTATGTATTGCGGGAGATGCATTATAACTTGACTTTATTAAATCAAGATTGTTGGGGAATGTGTCCTTTCGTCGTGTTTGATTAAGCGCAGTTAGATAATGAGTTCTGTTTTACATACATACATACATAAACTCACGCCCGTAATCCCAAATGGGGTGGGCAGAGCCACAAGTAATCAAAGACAACTTGCAGCCACTGTTGATACGAAGACCTAAGATGAATATGATGAACCTTATGGTGATAAGGGATCAGCCTATCGCCCATAACATTAGTCCATCATGTTAGAGGACGCAATCCCTCTGTCGGTTTTTACGACATGCCCGGGAAGACAAGCAGCTGAACGTGTTCTATGTTTTTTATTTGCTCCCAGAACAGCATAGAAGCACAAGAGTTCTGTTTTAAGTAATGATAAAACTAACTAGGTACCTATTGTGATCTTCTTGCTATAATACTTTAGTCTTACAATAAATCAGTATTGACTTATTTCTTTACTTGTGTTTAAGGTATGTTGTAGACATAATTCCATTAAGTGCACAGGGTGTTAGTGTCATCGTAACGAAAACTTTGAACGACGTCGCAAACGTCGCAAAAGTATGGAACTGAAATGAATTTAAAAAAAAAACACTAAAATTTTCATCTATTTTCTGATAGGAAATTCCACTTGATATTAAGTCAGAATCATGGCCTGAATCATTCCCCTCAATATTCGTTATGATGTCACATCATAACGAATAATCATGTCATCTTGTATATAGTTTAGGTGTATTAGTATAATGATCGCAATTAATTATATTATAATTAGACGTTGCTGTAATTCTACCCGTAGTGATAGGAACCTAAACTTTAATATCAATAACCATATCATAAAAATTCTGCGTAGGTACTTTTTAATAACTTTACTATTCGTAATGTAACTTTACCTACTAATCAAATATGCAATAATATATATAGTTTATATACCTAGGCTACCCGACAAAAGTCAGGGGAATGCTAAACCTAGCCAAATATACGTGTCCTAAATTAGAAACACGGACACATTTACCCGAAACCAGGCTATAAATCATAATCTACAGTGCTCAGAGGGTGTCCACGAGTCGCGTTGTTTCGGGAAACAACGGGACAGAGGAATATGAATCCGGTAATTCGATGTCCACTGGGAATAAGCTTTTCGCGTTCAACTTTTATCTCTGATTTGACTATAATTTTGTAAAATGGAAACTTTGCGATATGGATCTAACGGTAGTGAATCTTTTGCTTTCAAGTAGTAGAGTTCATAAGTATATTCGTTTTTTCTTGTTTTTGGTTAAACGGCAAGGCAGTTCAAGTAATTTAGTCGGATTAATGGTCCTTTTGAACGTTACACGAGTTTATTATTAATAAAATAGGTGTGAAATAATTAATACCATAACTGGCGCCACCAGCAATAGTTTTTTTTGTAACTTTCGTCGGTGAGCTTTTGCTATTCGGGACATAGTAAACGAAATCGATGCAAATATTTAAAAAAAAAATGGGTCTTGTTTGAGTTCTTCTATTCTCAATCTGAAAACGATTCTTCACTCTATATTGTTAACTTTCTTATAAACATAGTCGCAAACATTATGTAAAAGGAAAACTAAATATGTGGACAAATAAGTAGTTACTTAAGTAGGTACTCCATTGTTTTGTATTTTCGAATGACAAATAAGGCTGTCCCGTAAATTTTAACTAACACAGTTGCTAGACCATGGTGATACAGCCTATCCCGGTGGTCCAAAATAGAACTCAGTGAGGTGTGAGTACTTAGTTCTTCTTGCGATGGATATGCCTCTGACTATTCCATTGAGATATAGTCGTGAGCTTATGTTATGTCCCGTAAATTCCAAACTCGTGGTAGCCCTAGTCCCGTCCGCGTTGCTCCCGACTCTCAACGGACGTCGGACGCCTGCAAAATTAAATTCAATTTACTCGTCTTGATTAGTTTGGCGGATATAATACCCCTTTATTAGAGGCTTCTCATATTGTCATACTAATTCAGACATTGAGATGGTGAATGGGACTCCCAGATTCTGGGGTCCTAAATGGGATAGGACCTTTGGTGCATATTGAACTAGTTGTGGTTATGTAAAGTGAAGTCATCCATCCATTGTTCGGATTTACAGAGGTTTCGAATATATTTCTCTGTGTGAATATTATATACGTAGATAAATTCACGTCTTTTATCCCTGTGAAAAACGGGATAATGCTAGGGAGATGATGTCAATAATAGAACATAATGTCAATAAAATAAATCAGGTCATCGTATTCCCTAAGCCAGTTCTCGCGACATACGTACCTGAGAAGATCAGCGGCTAGGCATTGTACGATTTTTATCTGCCCCCCGTCCAGTATAGGTCTTCTTCTATCGTGTGGGTTGTGAGGTGAATTACCAACCTCATTAACTCTGGTGTCAGGGTTATTATTAAGCCGCCAAAGCCCCCTGACATGGCTCATGTAACGACTACATCAGTAAGTAGTAACCGGGACCAATGGCTTAACGTGCCTTCCGAAGCACGGATCATCTTACTTTTGGGCAATCAGGTGATCAGCCTGTAATGTCCTAACCAAACTAGGGATCAGTTCCCACCGGGATTCGAACCCGGGACCTCCGGATCTTGAGCCCAATGCTCAACCACTGGAACACGGAGGCCGAGCATAGAAGTAATTTAAAGAGACATTACCAATGTGGTCATTAAAACAATCGCACTAAGGTAATTATTTTAAGTGAGCAACGGAACGGAAAATAATTGATTGAATTCTGCCTCCTGTTTATTGGAACGAGAAGATATGAAACGCGTCCTGTTGAGTGCCACATAGACGAATGCTTGTAATACGTACATTTTACACAAAATAAGCTGTAATTTCCGTGAAATTAATAACACCTACAAGTTGATTAAATAAACAACAATGATAATAAACATCTGACATCTGTGATTCCAATTTGGGAAAATGGATGGCAAACGTGCGCGAGGAAGCACCTACAAATGGTCTGACATCCTGAAGGCACCAGCATACAGAGAGCGGTCCACGCAGTATATAGCCGTACCGAGTGGAAAACCATAACCTGTGGTCGCCATCTTCAGCAGTGAGGGAACGACGAAGAAGAAGTGATTTCAATGTACATGTAGAACGGTAATACTTATAATTCGTCCGATGATTTTGAAGGGACGGGTTATAAAACGTGGTCCGTGGTCCAGTGGTCCAGTGGTTTGAGCGTTCGGCTAACGATCCGGAGATCCCCCGGTTCAAATCCCGGTGGGGACATATCACGATAATCACTTTGTGATCCCTAGTTTGGTTACGACATTACAGACTGATCACCAGATTGTCTGAAAGTAAGATGATCCGTGCTTTGGAAGGCACGTTAAGCCAGTGGTCCCAGTTACTGGTGCAAGTTAGTAGTTGTTACATGAGCCATGTCAGGGGCCTTTGGTGGCTCAATAGTACGATACGATACCATAGAAGCAGAAGCCGACAGAATCAAATTAACAGCACAAGTCAAACAGGTTGCTTGTCAGCGAGATGTCTATGTTATTCGCTAGGATTATTCACTCACTCATTTTAAAAATAACTGTTATCAATCCTCCATCTTTTTCCTATTCGGTTGATAAGAAAATGACGAGTATAACTGAAAATAAAATTAGGATATATCTGGACGAATCGAAGGGTCAATAGTAACCTCTGATTATTGATCACATACCCCACGCGATAGATGAAAAGAAGACATAATACGTTAGAAAAAACAAGAGACACGTCAGTTAAAGGTCAGCTATTATTACTTACATAAATTAACCTGACAATCGCTATACAGGGGCGACATTTCATTCGGATCCGGTAGCCAATCACAACAGCCAATTATATAATAATTGCGTATTTCAATACATTTGCATGATTATCGGAAATCAAGATTGGAATCGAATCGGAGCGTCCGAGTGGTCGATCTAACACCGGCGATCGGTCGGATGACCACGCAATTTCACACACGAACGGCTCCTGATATTGCTAACTGCTTCTACGTAAGGGGATATGACAAAAATATTCGGATTCGGAATATTCCGATGCATTGTCACGGCACGGTTGGCTTCGCAACACAAGTCACAACCGTTGACCACACACAAGCATATTACATACATACATAAGATCACGCCTAGTTTCCTTTGGGGTAGGCAGAGACCACAAAATTCCACTTTCTACGATCCTGACTTTCACTTCCACTCTCATCAAAGTTTTCATACACGCTGGTTTACCTGACAATAATAATAGAGTACTTTTGATCAGGCATTTCTTTAAAAATTCCGGATCTGATCGCGGTATGTACGCCTAGGCGTTTCTTTTTCTACACAACCACTTAGGTACAACCTCAAGCTTAATGCTAGGAGAGATTTCAACTAGAAAGAAGCGGAACTGTTTATAACAAAATAAATAGACGGCTCGAAGGACGAAACGCCACAAAA
This sequence comes from Pectinophora gossypiella, assembly GCF_024362695.1. Classification (NCBI taxonomy): domain Eukaryota; kingdom Metazoa; phylum Arthropoda; class Insecta; order Lepidoptera; family Gelechiidae; genus Pectinophora; species Pectinophora gossypiella. The sequence continues at coordinate 13,358,773 of NC_065407.1, forward strand.
TCGGTAGGCTTTTGCATGTGATTGGGCCCCAAGTATACAAACGCATTACCAATGAAATCAGGGACGCACCCAGCGATACATGTTTGGGATTTCCCTAGCTATCATAAAAACACGCTAAAACACTATTTGACACACACACACACACACGTAACACACACACACAAACACTCAACACATACAACACAACACTATTTGCTATTTGATTTTTTTATTGTACTTGTATTTTTTTGATTTTCCTTATTTTTTGTTTATTAAAACACTATTTGGTTCATAAAGCCTATTATGATTTAACAGAGTTTCCCAATATCAATAAAATTAGTATAACAAAAATATGGTGATAATGTGATGTATTAAAATATAGTAATGTGATTTATATAATGTGTACCTACTACGGAATGCCATCCCGATCTCTCGGGATCTCGTCAAATTTTTCGGGATCTATCCCGGAGCATAATATGACGAGATCTCATTCGAGATTGACGGGATTGGGCGAATCTCCTTGAGTTACACTTTTTGTTTTGATTATGCTGATTTCCACGAACACTTAATTATTTAGATAGTAATATAGAAGAATAAAGGATTGTTTTCCTTTCAAAAAATATTTCTAGATCCAGAAATTTCCGGGATTGATATTTCCAATAACGCGGGATTTCGAATTTGTTGAAATATTTGTTGACGTTTAATATTAAAACACATAATAACCGCGTAAACTTAAAACGACGTTTAATATTTATTATGAATAAAAAAATGAATTGAATACTTTATTGCATACACAGGAAATACAAAACAAAAGAGATATAGAAATAGAACAATATGCGGCCTTATTGCTAGGTAACAATCTCTTTCACACAACCTTTGAGTAAGATATTTAAAATTATATCATACGCTCATTTTGTGTGTTATAACTTTTTTTTTCTGTCCTACGTATAATGAACAAGTATAAGATCTCATTATGTCTTATAACATGTTCATTATATTTTTGTTGTTTATAATGTATAATTTTGCAGAATTCTTTTCTTGTTTCATACTTTTACCGTGCGAATTTTCCATAGAAGGGTTTTGGTTTTTAAATTTACTTTTTCATAAATAGAATCGCACTTATCCGGCAGATAGGATATCAAACATTTTATCACCATCAAAATACATTGTAACTCTTCATTATTTCGTCAGAGTAGAGGCTTACCAAAATTCGCTAAACCCACTGCACGTACGAGTGAAGCATTCACTGAGCAATTAATTAATCCCGGAATTAAAGCACAAAGCACATGTTACTAAAACGCGAGTCAATTTTAATGGGCATTACAATTACAATACATTCCATACATTTAGATTTAGTACCAATGCTCGCTGCCGCCGTGCTGTCCTTTGGTAAGGACTTTACAGGCTTGAATCACCTGATTGTATGAAAAAATAAAGATGATTTCGTGCTTCGGAGGGCACGTTAAGCCGTTGGTCCCGGCTATTAGTCGTTAAAACACCTCCACCAACCCGCAGTGGAGCAGCGTGGTGGAGTATGCTCCATACCCCCTCCGGTTGATTGAGGGGAGGCCTGTGCCCAGTAGTGGGACGTATATAGGCTGTTTATGTTATGTTATGCTCGGCGCCGCGCCGCCGCTCTTTTATTATAATCGGTGCTGATTCCAGTACACACCATCTAATTTTATTTTTAAGTTATACCTGTCATCTTCTTATCCGCCGAAAAGGAAAGGGACGGGTAATCGACAGGCATAAAAATGGGACAGACGTCAAATTTAAAAACAACCCTGACAAAAATTTACTTTAGCCAATAACCCGACAGGATTTGGTGAAACGGGCAAGGTTCTTATTTTTCCAGCGTGTAGGGTTTGTAAACTTATGGTTTGTATAGTTAGGGCTGATAACTGAGATCGGGCCTTAAACCATCACGCGGGCCCAGTGCGGATTGATGGTTATTAACGACTGCTAATGCAGCCGGGACCAACGGCTTAACGTGCCTTCCGAAGCACGGAGGAGCTCGAGATGAAAACTTTTTTTTGTGGTCACCCATCCTATGAATCAATCGAAGACCGAGCGCGTTTACCGCTGCGCCACCGAGCTCCTCAAATAATTATCAAACTATTACAAAGAATTATTAAACTAAATAAATTAAATATTAAACATTAAAATACATTAATAAAAGTAAAAGTAAACAACTAATCATTAAAAAACTCCTGCAGAGTATAAAAACTTTTGTTTATTATTATGTTTCTTTCCTAAGCATTGTATCGTTCTATGTTTTACTTTTGCTAGCTAGGCGGCTATAACACGACGTGGTCGCGGTCACGGGCTGCAAGGTAGTATTGACTTGTATTTGAAAATAGTAAAAGTGATAATATTTAATTTATTTTACGGAGTAATTTTGAATTAGTTGTACTATTTACAGTTTTATACTATGTAGTGTGAAAAGTTAAGTACGATAGTTATTCATTTGTTTAATCAATAATAAAAATCCTCTAGAATTTTGGAGATCCAGATTATGATGACGTCAGGTGGGTTAAAATGGCCACATCGAAGCAATTCATCTAAAAAAGCAATATTGCTATTTGACATTTGTTTGCATTGCGCACTTACTTTTATATGCGCAAATGTCAAATTGCAACATTGCTTTCTTAGATGAATTGCTTCGATGCGGCCATTTTAACCCCACAGCTTTGCTAAAAATGAAATGAGAGTACCTTGTTTTCTTATACTACGCTCTTCAGTGTATTTCTCTCGTGAAACTAGCTGTAAATTCTGCTTTCAACATAATTCCACTGGCAAATAGCCGGTAATGATCAAACCCGCGGTCTCCCCGCACACTTCCAACTGATATACCTAAGCACAAGGCACACAGAGGCGGTTCCGGGATCATAGCGGGTCAGAGGGCCTAGTTAAGATACTTTTGATTTAATCATAAAATAAACAATAACAGATACGTATTACGTACAGAAGGGACAATCTCCCCTCCGCTACGATAACTGCTTGGAGCGAGCCTAATTTACCTCACCCCCTCGATGGGGGCCACTTCAAGACGCTGTAAACTGTTAAGGAGTAAGCGAGCGCGCGCGTGTCTCGAACGCACGCACGAGATATGGCGGCACACGGTTAGAACGAGATTTTTGTATGGAGTATCCAGTTTGTTCCATTAAGACGAATGCACTCGGGCTGGCATTTTAACATAAGGTAAGCGGGCTTGGCAGTCACTACTTGGCCGCAGCTAGGCCGTAAAAAACGTGTGTGTGTGTATAAATCGCTAAGATTCCTTCAGGAACGCATACGTACAAACTAGAACATTATAGAAATTCTTTTTCCCGCTGTCGCTTCTGTGTACATACAGCTTAAAACATTCTCTGAGCGTTTAATTAATCCCGGGAATAAAGTACAAAACACATGTTAGTAAGGCGCACGTCAGATATCCGGGTATTGCGGCGTTATTCCGAATTCCTGCCGTACGGATGTCGACTACACGAAGGTTACGCCGGTGACGTATACGTAAGGTACAGGCGAGCGTAAAAGCGGTTAGTTGGATTAAATAAAGCATTATTATACTTAAGTCCTAACATAGGATATGACGAACAGCATAGTGATAGAAGATCAGGGGGGTTAAAAAGGCCACATCAAAACAAATCATCTAAAAAGTAATATTGTAATTTGACAGTTGCGCATATAAAAATAAGTGCGCAATATCAACAAAGGTCAAAAAGCAATATTTATTTTTTAGATGAATTACTTTTATGTGGCCTTTTTAACCCCCAGTCGTCGTCCAAATAGTAACCGAACTTGTTAGGAAGGTCAGGATATAATCATCACTAATTTAAGAGCCACGCTCTTGTCGGTGTAGCTTTCTCCAAGCTACAGGGTGTTAGTAACATAACATAACATAAACTGCCTATATACGTCCCACTGCTGGGCACAGGCCTCCCCTCAATCAACCGGAGGGGGTATGGAGCATACTCCACCACGCTGCTCCAATGCGGGTTGGTGGAGGTGTTTTTAAGGCTAATAGCCGGGACCAACGGCTTAACGTGCCCTCCGAAGCACGGAATCATCTTACTTTTTCGGACCATCAGGTGATTCAAGCCTGAAAAGTCCTTACCAAACAAAGGTCTCACAAAGTGATTTCGACAATGTCCCCATCGGGAATCGAACCCGGACCTCCAGGGTGTTAGTAACATCGTAACGAATACTGAGGGGGATGATTCAGACCATGATACTGAGTTGATATCAAGTAGAATTGCAAGCCGAGCGCTCTACCTTCGGAGGTTGATAAATAAATAAACTATGTATGATTCCATCACAGGGTCTGCTTACCCAACCTGTTGTTTGTTATTGAAACAATTGCCAATCTGGGGGGTTGAAATGAACACATCAAAGCAATTCGTCTGAGAAAGCAAAATTGCAATTCGATATTTGCGCATTTAAAAGTGAGTGCGCAATGCAAACAACTGTCAAATAGCCATATTGCTTTCTTAGATGAATTGCTTCGATGTGGCCGTTTTAATCCCCCTGACCTTCCAATCGGAAGCATACCCTGGGTATTCCGTAAAAAAATTGCTTAACGCGTTAGTGCAAACGAGCCTTAGCTTACGGCCTTTGGGTCGTGTACTACGTTCAATATAAATTATGAAAATCTGGTTACTAATAAAAGATCTAAAACTATCGAAAAACAATCTGACATTTTATCATGTTTTTCTATGCCGTCAACTTATTAAAATTCCATACTAATTTCGTGTTTTGACGTTTAGTAAAAAGTAACTGATTTGACTAGTTGGAAACTAGCCTATTTAAGACTAAAGGGAGAGGGAGTGAGTTCAGGCGCACGAATTGGTGCAGGGTGGAGAGTTAACTTTCTAAACGTAGTCATCATCATCAGCCCATTAACGTCCCCACTGCTGGGGCACGGGCCTTCCCTGTGGATGGATAGGGAGATCGGGCCTTAAACCACCACGCGGGCCCAGTGCGGATTGATGGTTATTGACGACTGCTAATGCAGCCGGGTCCAACGGCTTAACGTGCCTTCCTAAGCACGGAGGAGGTCGTGATGAAAACTTTTTTTTGTGGTCACCCATCCTATGACCGGCCTTTGCGAAAGTTGCTTAACTTCAACAATCGCAGACCGAGCGCGTTTACCGCTGCGCCACCGTGCTCCGCGTAGTATTAATCTTTATCCAATGCCCGAAGGAAGAATCAGTCAAATTACATAATAAATAAATATAATTCTCGTTACAATTTTCCCTTTGACTATGCTGGGTGTAACATCCAGACTCAGGTAGAGCTATTAAGTAGAAACCGCGTAATTCTGAGGATGCACCTGTCGTATTTTCACGGATACTCGCCGGTGGAATCCCAGCTTAATGATTTTACATCGCATGCGGTTTTGTAACGTAATGAGAAATGCACTCGCGAATAAGTCATGTTCAAACGTGTGGACTTATTCCTTTTAAAAAGAAAAAAACTAAAAGCGAGTAATGCTATGACAATTGACAACTTATAATATTTCGACACAGATCCTATCAAACCATCATATAAATAGATATCTTCTTCACATCTGTTCCTCGAATCAAAAAGACTGTTTTATCTATAACAGATACTTTTTAATCATTGAAGTTGTTACTTTTTCTAGCTCTAATTTAATTTTGTAATTAAGTACGAGTTAAAGTATTAGTGCATGTTGTGTCCACCTGTAAGTGGCGAGGCGCTTAGTTTTTTATATGTATTAACTGCAAACTGTAACCATGTATCAGTGTACTTGCCGTTGGTTGACCGAATAAATAAATAATTAAGGCTTCGATCTTGATATGATATGAGCCGTGATAGCCAAGTTGGTTGGCTTACCTTTCACTTTGAGGTCGCAGGTTCGCATCCATCACAGGCCTAAACCAATGATTGTCGAATTTGTTTTCGAATTCATGTCTGGATCATAAATGATTATCACGTGCTCAGCGGTGAAGGAAAACATCGTGAGGAAACCCAAGAAATGCATTTTCGGAGGTATGTGACCTAACCTGCATTGGGCTGGTTTTCCCTTCGCGGGTTGGAAGGACACAGTCGCTTCTGTAAAAAACCGAACCTGATTACAAACGCGGCGCGATCGCGCACACGTTTGATCATCATCATCACCAGCCCATTAACGTCCCCACTGCTGGGGCACGGGCCTTCCATATGGATGGATAGGGAGATCGGGCCTTAAACCATCACGCGGGCCCAGTGCGGATTGATGGTTATTAACGACTGCTAATGCAGCCGGGACCAACGGCTTAACGTGCCTTTCGAAGCACCCATCACCCATCCTATGACCGGCCTTTGCGAGAGTTGCTTAACTTCAACAATCGCAGACCGAGCGCGTTTACCGCTGCGCCACTGAGCTCCTCAACACGTTTGACATGGGCCTTGAAAGTAATCTCCATCTAGTTCATCGTAGTAGGGTAGATCGTACTGAAAATACCATAGCTTTTTCTTACCCCGGTGAGAGTTTATGTGTGTAATCTTTATCTTATGAAGAATATACGCTTTTTGTCACTCATATATTCTAACATGAAGTGAGTCTACGCGTGTTGGTTCTAGCTAGTTTAATAATATGAATAGAAAATGCCATTTCCAAGGTAAAAGTTGACATTGGAACCCGTATACTGTCGTCGAGTACAATTGTATAAACGCGAGCCGACTACGCTAGAATAGCAATGTGAAAACTTAGGAGATACACAAATATTGTAACAAATTCTCTTACCTCGCTTACAGCACTGAATATTTAAATAAACCTTTGTTTCTTTTTTTTGACGTAGCATTGTTGATCTGCCTCGGATGGTCTAGGAGTACTAATAGTATACTTGGCCTGGCTAATATTTACACATATTAAAAAAAAAATACAATTATTAATGAATACCGAAACAGTTCCATCTCAGCATAATGCCATAGCTTAGGTTATAGCGCTGATTTTCAGTTGGAACCGGTATAGTAATTAGAAAAAAATGTTAAGTCAAAGCACATTTCCTAATTAAATGTTAAATATATGAATAATAAGATACTAAATAAAATAAAATATATTCGTTATAAGTCGAGTGTTTGTATTCTACATAGTACGTATTTATTAACCCTTTCATGGACATAGATTATGGGTCATTGATGGTTCATAATAGGTAATATAATAGCTTGGGATCGGAACGTAATTAGACGTTCTGTCCGTGAAAGTGTTAAGTAAGTAGTGAAATTCTAACCTGCGTCCTTACAGTAAGAGTAAAGCGCTCTTCCAACTAGTCTACCCCAGCTTCAGAAACAGAGAAAAAACACTGCAAAATGTCTGTGATTCTTACCCTATATCTATAATAGTAACAGTGTAAATCACCCTTTCAGCGTTCTTACAAGACACACTTTTACGTTGAGACCTTTTAAAGCCCCATAAATATCAGAGATCTGACTTCCCCCTTGGAAACAATAAACAAATGCTTTGATTGCTATATCAGTCACTGTTCTCCTTTACTTGTGACTTCAGACAGACCCTTATTCACTTTAAATGTATATTTTTTTTAAACGTTGCATGCGTTTTCAGTGTACGAGCATAGAATAAACATAATGCTATCTTTATAAGGGATATTAATCGACAAGACGGAACAAATTAAAGAGAGAGCGATCGTCGTATCTTATAAAGAAGTTAAAGATTTGGCCTTTGATAGACAAGAATGGAGAATGCTACACCGACAAGAGCGTGGCTCAGTCAGTGATGATGGAGAAGGCCAATCAATTCATCTAAAAAGGAAAAGAATAGAATTGTTTATTATAAAAGGACGCCACACACAAAAACCAAGACAATAACATCACTTAAAAATTTCCACAAAACAATTAGGTAGAAAAAGCATAGAGGATGTTCAGTAGAATGATCATTAGGTGGTGGTGAACGTCCTGAGATAAAAGGGCTTCATTCAGCAGAAGTTGCGGTGTGGATCACTAATAGCTAGTGCTACTTGTCACTTTGCTCGTCTTGGGGGTACACTGCCGTGCCCCTCCGTCATAGTAAAAGTGTTTTGTTTCGTAAAGTGGTAAAATATCGTAGGCGCACCGTAGTCGTTCGCTATCTATTGTTTGACACTCCGGGAGAATCATCAGGGGTCCTCTGTAACAGTTTTACGAATATTGTCTTTTGTCTCACACAAAAGACGGTCCAACTCTATAGCAATATGTAGTTATATGTATTTAGTTGGCATTGTTCACAGTTGTATGTCCCAATTGCTTGTTATCGCATAATTGTGACTTTGGAGCCCCCAAGGGTGTATGTTAGCTGTTTCAAACTGGCTTTAGTAGCATTAAAAGCTATTTATTTCAATGTTCTATTGTTATAAATAAATGATCTTTTAAGCAGGAAGGGTTTTGCTGGGTTTTGAAGGACTCACTTTGTTGGTGCTTAACGGTTTCTTCTAACCAATTTGCAGCTATTATCTATACCAATCGATTAGGGAAAGCCTGTGCTCAGGAATTTGATTGTATGGTTGTGAATCTACATTATTGACGCGATATTTTTGTAGATTTGTCTTTTAATGTTGTTGATTTTGGAATAAAACATTCGAATGCGACATTAAAAAGGATCCAAAAGTATCACATAAATTTTTCACGAAAAAATATGGAAGTTCGCCATCAAACTTGAAATTTTGATATTCACCCACCTATGGTCTCTGTCCGTGACTGGGTTAATAGAGTTAAGCACACCCCTGATACTCCATCCAAAAATCTTATTCTAAAGGTAGTATATTGTACCAATACTAAGACTACAGATACGGTCAAGAGGTGAAATAAAATCGAAAACAAACTCTACTTACTCAATTAAACAAAGGAATTCAATCAACATCTGAGATTAGCATGTACTAGGGGAGCAGAGAAGCTATGCAGTCTGCGGAGCGAATCCTCTGGTTCCCTTCAACCGCGCGTGTTAATGAGCTTGTTTGTCTCGGTTTAGCATTTCCTCGCACGTCCTGAGTCCCTGGTACACCGTACACCACTGTTTGCATCAACGTCGTTTGCATCGGCTCATCGTTTCGACGTAGTTTATGTTTCACAATCTACTTGTATCTACGTCGTCTAATACGACGCGACGCGGCGCGGCGTAGCGTTTGTTGTTTTCTCATAAATCATTTCTGTTTATACATAATTAAGTTGACGGTTAACAGGTTTTGTATCCCGTAAAGCTGTAGGTGTGAATACCACATTGTCGTTTGATATATAAGTATGTATATTTTTTTGTAAAGAGACTTCAGAAAGAATGAATAGAAAGAATTTATGGCACCTATCACGGTGGTCTAACAGAAAGCTCGGCGAGGTGTGGGTACTTAGATGTGCCTCTGACTACCCCAATTGGGAGCGTATGCATACATATGTATATGCCTTTTCTTGTGTAATAAATAATGCTGTGAGCTCCCATAAGAAAAAAAAATCTCAATGTAAAATCATCCTTATCCGTTCTCGTTCTGTCCGGTATAGTTATCTATGGATATTAGTTACATAAATAAAAATAACCCTCCTTTTAAATTCGGCGATGTCGGGTAACAAAACACATCCATGTCGGGTCTCAAAAATGGCTGCTTGTTGTTTTAAGATATTACATCTTGCTCTATGCACATATTGATAGGGACTACAGCATAACATAGCATCACTTTTGTGTCTCGAAGGGGTAGGCAGAGGTTTATTGTAGGTATAGTACAGATGTAGAGACTACAGACGTGAATATATCGCCACTATAGTGGAGTCCGCGTAAGTATATTTTTGAAAAATCGTATTCGAATGTGAATCGAGGTTGGAGATAATCACATCGATTTTACAAATACCTCATACATCAAAATCCATCAAGCCGTTTAGGCTATAGGACGCCACAAAGAAAAATCATACAGTCATGAGCAATAATTATCATGTAACCACTTTAGAACCCTGTCGCACTATCATATTTGACATTAATGAGACTTACGGTTTAATTTGTCAAAAAAGTTAATGTGACATGGTTTCAAAGTGTATACATATTAGTACTCTTGACCGTACATACACTCGAAAAACATTACCCTCCTTCTTTGGCAGTCGGGTAAAAAGATGTTTACATAGTTTTCACTGCAAGGTGACGTTACCTTCTATAGCTAATTTAAGAGCCACACTCTTGTCTGTGTATCATTCTCCATTCTTGTCCATCAAATGCCAACCAACTAGTTAAATCACTTACTTTTTTCTAAACGGAAAAACACGAAATTACTAATTTAACTTGTAAGTATGAAAAAGCACACTGTGACGTCATAGGAAAACGTAATAAAATGTCGGACTTATACGTTTTTTTTTATTAAAATTCACAAATAAGTTAAATAGAAATAATAAAATGTTTTCGTTAGTTTTAGATCTGTCTTTATTTAGTATTTGTTTGCACTGCGCACTTACTTTTATATGCGCAAATGTCAAATTTTCAAATTCAAATTCAAATTCAAAAATATCTTTATTCAATAGGTAACATAGTTACACTTTGAATCGTAAATTTTACATAACGAACGTCTCATCCGCCTAAAACTACTGCAGCTTCTCACAACCTGTATAGCCGGGGAAAAGAAGCTGCAAGAAAAACCTCGGCACAGGGCCCTAGACGTTCTTTAAAAAAATAAAAATAAACATAAAATATTGGTATACTATTGAGTAATTTAGCTGCCTAGTATCAGTTCTCAGACAGTTAATCTCATGCATTCATATCTTCTAAATAATCACTAACTTTATAATAACCTTTTATGTAAAGTTTTTGTTTAACTACTGTCTTAAAACAGTTGAAAGGCAAATTCTGAATGTCAATGAGAATCTTATTGTAAAAACGTATACATTGCCCCTTAAAAGATTTAGTAACCTTGTGTAATCGACTGAAATATTGCTTTCTGATGAATTGCTTTGATGTGTTGTTACCTCCCAGAATTTCTTAATTTATCTTGAACCTAGTACACGACAAAATTCTTTCACTTCATTATAAGACACAACGTTCACCTTCTCTATCTGTTCCATGTAAGCTCTTCTTCGTTTTTGGACCTTTGTTTTATCCACCAAAAATCGTTACTCTGCCTACGCCACTATACGAACATCACCATCACCATCACCAACCCATTAACGTCCCCATTGCAGGGGCACGGGCCTTCCCTATGGATGGATAGGGAGATCGGGCCTTAAACCACCACGCGGGCCCAGTGCGGATTGGTGGTTATTAACGACTGCTAATGCAACCGGGACCAACGGCTTAACGTGCCTTCCGAAGCACGGAGGAGCTCGGGATGAAAACTTTTTTTTTTGTGGTCACCCACCTTGCGAAAGTTGCTTAACTTCAACAATCGCAGACCGAGCGCGTTTACCGCTGTGCCACCGAGCTCATACGAACATATAGAAATATAATAAACATTGTTACATTTAATACCTTTTATTTGAATGTGCAGTTTGGTCAACCAGTTTCATCAGCGCGCTGCAATAGTGGTTACTATTGCTACGGTTATTTCTAACAAATACCGTATTCAATATTTATTTTTCCATGAATTTTTTGCCGTCGAAAATTCTCGTTAGTAATTTACTTTTCATGGCAATTTATTTTTTACTAGGTTTTGTCCGCTGCTTCATCCGGGTGAAGTTTGATTATATTATACGTAATAATGCTTTATGGGATTCGATTTGTTTATTTAATGCGAATTTTCACTAAAACTGGACTTACTTTCGGTATGTATTTTCCCATCAATTCATTTTCCGACTTGGTCAAGCATTTTCAAATACCGAATTTGCCAACCTTTTTTTTACCTTTGGTGGGTGGGTTTGGACGATCGTCCATGCCTTCGGGCAAGTCTGGGGCCAGAGCAAACCCACTAAAGGTAAAAAAACGAGGTCTAAGATGGAGCGAGCTTGCCCAGAAGGTGCATGTTCACTCTGGCCTTGAAAGCACTCGGGTTATATGCATTCGGAAATATAGAACCCTTCGCCCCGCCGAGTCCGTACCAGTGCTAAGCTAGATTTACCTCACCCCCTTCTTGATCTACTTTAGTCTAAATGGTCATATGTCGTTAAGTAAGTAAGTAAGTAAAATATTTATTTTTTATAAAATATACAGAAAATTTTGTTACACTAAAACCCCACAAAACCAATTCCTCGGTTTGTCTGTGGGAGTGGAGTTCGCTTAGTTATTATGTCTTAAAATACTTACAGTTAACTTTAAGAGATCTTTTTCATAAGATGTTTAAATAAAGATTTACTAAATTTATTTATATTGCACTCCTGACGTATGTCGACCGGCAGCATGTTGTACCGATACGGTATTCGTTTACGGAGTGTTCTGTCATCAAAGTAGTTGTTGACTCGTGGTACAACATACCTGCCCGTCAACAAGATCCGCGTACACTGGCCATGCTCAATAAGTTTTCTATGGTCTGGATTGTTATGGTTATTTAATATTAATGAATAGGTGTGCTTTAGGCTAACAGGAAGTACGATACAAATCTTAAATAGTGTTATATAATTTCCATTACAGTTATTTTTTGTTTTCTTACTGATTAATAATTTGAGAAATCTTACTTGAAATAGTTTTATTTTATTTATATGTGACTTAAAGGTTAAACCAAAGCAATGCAGCCCATAGGACACTATGGAGTCAACCAAAGCCATATACATACATTTTAGTGTTAAGGGAGTGAACTGCATGTCTCCCTTGCACTTACGTGTTATGCGGATCACTGTAAGAATGAGAGGGATTATAATGTGCTTGGTTTGGCCTAAAGTTATAAATGTAAGTACAACGTACAGCGAAAACAGAACATACTTCACCAAATCCAAATTACAAAGTTAAAGCCTCGATAGGTAAGCGCTTTACAATTTAATCTGAAAGCTCAGTAATTCCGCCGACAAATTAGATAATAAAAGTCCTAAATAGAAAAATTGCTACGAAGCGTCCTCAAGAGAAATGAAGGAGATTAGCATTGAAGGTAGACAGACCTACGTAGAATTACACAAATTGGCTTTAGATGTTTGCTATATTGCCAGTCTTTTACAATACAATACAGTAAAAAAGAAAAAAAGCATTTACTGCGCAAAACAAAAGAAGTAAAGTAAGCGGTTTTATTCTTAATAGCAAACACTGTTTCATTTGAGTAATATGTTGTATGTTAGTTACTCCATAATCAAACAAAACTATGGATCACAGAGTTATTTGCACATTAAGCCGTTGGTCCCAGTTACTACTTACTGAGGTAAGTATGTAGTCGTTACATCAGCCATGTCAGGGGCCTTTAGCAGCTTAATAATAACCCTGAAACTAGGGCTGATAAGGTTGGTATTCCACCTCACAACCCACACGATAAGAAGAAGAAGAGTGATTTCAGTGATTCTATCTTCACTCTCTGTGCTAAGATTTTTCTTGCAGGTTCTTTTCCCTGGCTATATAGGTTGTGAGAAGCTGCAGGAGTTTTAGGCGGATGAGACGTTTTATGTAAAAAATATGATTCAAAGTGTAACTATGTTATATACTGAATAAAGATATTTTTACACTTCAATTTGACCAGGATTCGATTTCAGGATCGTAAACCACTGGGCCACGGAGACCGTTGACCAAGATACTTAATAATTATAACGAATGTAGGACAACGCTTCATAACTTTCGTATATTAAATGTCAACATCATTAAAATATATGTTTAGGTTACAAATTACGAGTATTCTAGGTTTTGACCCACTTCAGCTGTTAGCAGTCCAAAAATCTTCCGCATGGTACGCGTTGTCAGAATGTTTACATACATACATACATAAACTCACGCCCGTAATCCCTAATGGGGTGGGCAGAGCCACAAGTAATCAAAGACAACTTGCAGCCACTGTTGATACGAAGTCCAAAGATGGATATGATGAACCTTATGGTGATAAGGGATCAGCCTATCGCCCATAACATTAGTCCATCATGTTAGAGGACACAATCCCTCTGTCGGTTTTTACGACATGCCCGGGAAGAGAAGCAGCTGAACGTGTTCTATGTTTTTTATATGCTCCCAGAACAGCATAGAAGCAGAGTGTTGTCAGAATGTTTAGTTTTAAGTATATGGAATTAAAATCACACACAGACACACACAGAGCATACAACACACACACAAAAACACAGACATACAAAAGACACAGAGCAGATAAGTCTGATTTTAGTTTGAATTTGTAATCTGATGACGTCATTCGAAGAATTTGGCGCGTCATGTCACTGGAAGGCATTTCTAAGGAAGGTACTTCTCTGTTCTGTGATGTGATTATAATTCCATATAAGTGATGTAAAAATTGTGAAAGTGCGTATGACGCGGTAGAATTTTGGTTTGCTTATAGCATTAGGGGGTACAAATGGGTCATGTACGGTCACGAGTATTAATATGTATACACTTTGGTACCATGTCACATTAACTTTTTTGACAAATTGAACTGTAAGTCTCACTAAATGTCAAACATGTTAGCGCGACAGAGTCCTAAAGTGGGTACATTATATTGCTCATGACTGTACCAGGTTCAAGATAAATTATGAAATTTTGATTACTAAATAAAGAAAGGTCTAAAACTAACAAAAAACATTTTCTTTTTTCTATTTAACTTATTTATGAATTTTAGTCAAGAAAAACGTAATAATAAGTCCGACATTTTATCACTGTTGCTATGACGTCACAGTGTGCTTTTTCATACAAATTCCATAGTAATTTCGTGTTTTGACGTTTAGTAAAAAGTAACTGATTTGATTAGTTGGAAACTAGCCTAATGCTAAAATATTCCGCCACACGGTAACACGTTGTAAAGTAGCACATCTAATTACGACACTCAAATTCAAATTCAAAAATATCTTTAATAGATAACATAGTTACACTTTGAATCGTCAATTTTACATAACGAACGTCTCCTCCGCCTAAAACTACTGCAGCTTCTTACAACCTGTATAGCTGGGTATAACTCAACGGGTATAACGCAACCGGTATAACTCAAACATACTCGTAACTCACTCCACACTCACGATAATAACATAACAACGCTTGATATAATTACACTTATTATTAGCAAATGCTAATTATATTGTTTAATAGAACTAATTCTCTTAATAATAATTATCCATCATTTTATTTTACAACAGCTTTTGAAAAAACTTCTATGCTGGACTTAGAGCGAATAAAAAACATAGAACACGTTCAGCTGATTGTGCTTGCTTGGGAGAAACAAGCCGGTATTCTACATGCTTGCTTCTCACAGTGACAACACCCCTCATAGAAGATATAGATAAATAAATGGCGCTAACACTCAAACAGGTACACTTAGTATTAAAACAGAGAGTACCTAAACTTCCATCGGTAGTGAAGGCCCGGCAGCCCTGTTGCTGGCAATCAAGCCGTTTGTCCGCTTATTAACATAGTTTCCAAAAAGTTCCAGCAAACTTACTTCACGAGCTCATTCCGAATGCATTCCATCTTCGTACTAATTCGCTGAATTCAGCCGTTGAATTCCGACGGGAACACTCCGTTCTCGAGTTAAACTTAAGAAAACGAGGCAAAGGAAACTCTTTTGTTTTTTAATACCATTCCATAATGAAAGTTTGTGAAGATAGGTACTCACTGAAAGCAAAAATGTTGCCTCCCCTAAGTCAGTTTGATGCGATTGTTTGAAGAGCTTCCTTTTAATTGTTTGATGATTCCTGCTTAAATGACTGACTTCCTTTATAATTATCGGGGTAGGTAGAGAAAAAGATATATTGAACCATATGGTGACCAGCTCATGGCACATTACGGGTGAGAGCCTTCAGCGCTCCCCATTTGTCCGGCCAAGTAGTTAATGCCATCTGCGGCCAATCTACAATAAGTCACGTCAAAAAAAAAAAAACATGGCACATTACATTACAACTTTGAGGGATGATTGAGACCATGATTCTGAGTTGATATCAACTGGAATTTCCTGTCGGAAAATTCATTAACATTTTAGTGCTTTTTTAAAATATTTTCAGTTAGAGCTTCGTATTAACATGCAAGTTGTCTTTGATTACTTGTGGCTCTGTTAGTCCATTACGGGTTACTTTTAGGGGCGTGATTGTATGCATGTATATATTCTTCCGGATCTTGTACATATAACATCAAAACTCGCTCGACGTAGAGGGAAAATAAAGCCACTCGCCGTAAAGAGACTCGCCGTAGCGAGGGTCGCCGTGCGGAAAGTCGCTGTTATCGCTACAATTCAGCTGTTGGTCCCGGTTACTACTTACTGATGTAAGTACGTAGTCGTTACATGAGCCATGTCAGGGGCCTTTGACGACTTAATAATAACTCTGACACCAGGGTGATGGCACACGATAAGTAGAATAGTATGTAATTCTTGATAAGTTAATGATGTGGGTAAGTAACTTGTAATAATATTACACCTGGTATATTGGTGTTTATCCATATGAAAATCTGTACTACCCTCAGCATGACGTAGTCGGAAAATGTCGCAATTGAGTGTTCTCTCAAGAGAGTGTTCTCTCTACCAGGCGATCAAAATATTCTCAGTTTATGGCAAAGTTTTGAGTTTGTTTCTGATTGTTTGATGATATTGTCCCACTTTTTATGAACCACTGGTCTGTGTCAATAAAGCTGGGTATAAAAAGTGTTTTTTTAACCGTTCCCATTTGCACCGTGAAATATTGCATCGTGTTGACACAATGTGCGGATTAGTGGAACAGAATTGATTGGATATTTGTTTTTTTATTACTTTCAAATGTTTCAGAATATTAACGCCTCTAATAGGTTATTGTTTTGTTGTTACATACATACATAAACTTACGCCTATTTCCCGCCGGGGTAAATAAAGACTATGGAATTCCATTTGCTTCGATCCTGACACACTTCTCATGCTTTATAATACAATACATAAATAGCCTATATATGTTCCACTGCTGGGCACAGGCCTCGCCTCAATCAACCGGAGGGGTTTAAGATAAGATAAGACACACACACATACACACCACGCACCACCTCCAGTCCGTCCGTTTCCTTTTCGGTGGATAAGAAAATTACAGGTATAACTTAAAATAAAATTGAATTCCAACTTTCCATTTAAATTTTAACCTTTTTCCTCGCCTTATGGTTGTCTGTAAGAAATCGCTTTAAGTGTGTGGCGGACCCAACTAGTTGGCCAGATAGTTCCGCCCATATACAACAGATGGCGCCACATTCAATAATGCAGTATTGAAGCCGCCGTGAAACGCGCTATCGAAGTTAACACAGCAAGACGATACCAAATACAATAAACAACGTTCACAACTAGATACAACTTCCAACATAACCATTGGATTGTCGACCCCTAGTCAAACTACCAACTTGTGGCTAGCAGGGTACTATGCTCCTTTTCGGTACCCCGAAAAGCACCGCCTCGCCGCCAAAAGCGATAAGGCCGCCATTTGCCATGTACCTAGTTAAGATTCTTTTGTAATTATTTTGGTGCAATAAAGTATATTTGTATTGTATTATGTGCAGGAATCCGGGCCAATGTTTTGGCTGAATGTTGAGTGTATCTACAGGTCAATGACATGGAGGAACTTGCTCTCCTCTGATAATAATTACTTAGTAATCAATTGCGGAGTGCGTACTACTGAGGAACTGTGGTGTTTGTTTATCAGCGACGGCTGATTGAAATGCTATGTGCTGACCATTGAGCTCTGATTTGATTACAGTAGGTATGTATGTGTATATGTACGCACGAGTGGCAAGATTTGATCGCCATTTAGATAATGGTAGGAACGGTGTAGTAAACACAGATGATACAGGGTGTTTGTAATATTGTAACGAAAACTTAGAGGGTGATTCAGACCCATTATTATGAGTAGTTATCAAGTGCAATTCTTCATCACAAAGGTACTGAATATAATTAAAAAAACACTAAAATTTTCTTGAATTTTTCGACAGGAAATTCCATTTGATACTCAGAATCATGGTATGAATCATCCTCCTCAGTATTTGTTACGGTGTCACTAAAATCCATACGCATTTGTGTATATGTATTGGCTACCTGTACATACTTGTACGGGGTGTAAGTGTCATCGTAACGAATACTGAGGGGGATGATTCAGACTATTATTCTAAGTTAATATCAATTGGAATTTTCCATTGCAAAATTCATTTAACGCGTACAAATTATTTAGAAATTAAATTAATACTAATATAAAATAAAATATAAACCTAAACCTACAACTCAAATTTATATACTTAAATAAAATTATTCAGAATTACCATTTAAAATATTTTGTCACCATGATGAAATCATATCATATTATAGAATTTGTTTAAGATAGTTTCTACTTAAAATAGGTCTATCTATTAGTAATATATCCACAGCAGAAGGGGGACGAACTTAAATATATAAGCTACTTATATAAAAAAAAAAAATATAAAAATATAAATTATTAGGGTGGATAGGGTTGGCCAGTGATTTTACAACCGAAACGATAAAAAGGAAGGCTATTATAACAAATCTTCATCGCAAGCTTCACAAAAACACTACTTTTAAATTTAAATTCTACTTCAAATTCACGAAACAACATAATTTATTCCATACAAAATTCCCGTTTGTAACAAAATGATGTAAGTTGAAAATTGTGTAAAAGTTGCCGGCATAAAATTGCAGGTATCCTGTCGTTAGCCTTTGTCCTACAAAAACAAACATTGACCCATAATATTGGGGTTAAAGTTGTCAGTTTAGCAGCAATCAGAGGCGGGTGATTTACATAGTTTCCACATCAAACTCTATCGGGAACCGTGCCGTCAAACTAAGTTCAACTTAGTGAACTAAGGCTTCTCGTAAGCGAGAAGCCTTAGTTCACTAAAAAAAAAAAGTAACTCTGCTTTTGTCTATAACATCGATGAACCGTCAACGACGACTTTTGTCTATGTCTTCAAAGAAAAAATGTAGTACTTAATTTCAGCTCTCGCCGCCGCGAGCGCTGGTGTCGATTCCATTCATCATCGCATATCTGCGCCGCAATACGTGTTGGTTCGCATACATACATAAAGGTCGGTTTATTTTTGACTTATTGTGGATTTACCGCATATGGTATAAAGCACAGAAAATTTAAAATCTTTTATTAAACGATATAAAAGTTATTATAATATTGAAGAATTTTTTAATGACAAAGATAAACAGATTGTTGGATAAAGTGCTTAGGTAATATATATATGTATTGTGTATTTACTTGAGTACTTTATTTAACTTGTGTAGTTAAGTTAATAAATAATAAAATTTTAAAAATATGTATATCTTAGACTGTGCTGTATATTATCTAATTATCATTATCATGTAAGTAGATATTTTACTAAAAGTTCAAAACCGTGCAAAGTAAATGTAAGTAATTTATTTAGTACAACATAATTATCAAATCAAATAATCTTAAAATTATCATTATCATTATAAAATTATCTAATGTGCTGTATATATAATAATTTTGTTAAGTACCTTTAACTTGTTTAATTCATGATTTCCTATGTTACTAAATAATATTGTAATTATGAAGCTGCTGTCACCTCTTACGTTGCTGCGCCTTTGCAGGGCGTCACATGTACCTAATACCTTGTATGTAACACCTAACTGCTTGTGACTTTGCAATGAATAAATATGAGCACTTGGCGGGAAAATGCAGAAGGCTCTCACCCGGAGCAAAATTTAAGACAACAGACCTAAGGGAGTTGCGCGCGAGCTTCTGTTCAGGGCGACGACGTCTGGGAGGATTATATTGAATCAATGAATTAATTCGTCGTGGAGAACCTTGGGGGAGGCCTATGCCCAGCAGTGGGCGTCGTACGGCTGAATGAATTAATTCACTCTAGTGAGCCGATAGCGATAAGTGCTGAGTGAGAGTAATCGTCGACCATGGGTGTTGGTATCTGGGTGTTTGTTGTCGCGAGATGATCCAGGCCCCGTCAGTGGCCTTCGAGTGCCGATATCTTCCAGTGCCTTCTATATCGTTTCCGCTCGTTGCACCTTCTTGCATACACACATATTGGCCCCGATTCCTGCAGACACCTCCTAAATTTATTTTAAGTTATACCCGTCATTTTCTTATTCGCCGAAAAGGAAAGGATCGGATGATTGTCAACAAGTTAATTTTAAAATGAATGAATAACCGTAAAAATGTAAATTTTTTAGACGGTTCTTTTAGATTTCTGCTTAAAATTGACGTGTATTCCATAAATTCTATTCCTGTCGATTACCCATCCCTTTTTCAACGGATAAGAAAATGACGGGTATAACAAAATAAAACTAGATGGCGTCTGCAGGAATTAGCACCATTATATATATATATATATATATATATATAATGGTGCTAATATATATATATATATATATATATATATATATATATATATATATATATATATATATATATATATATATATATATAAATTCACGCATAAATAAGTTGGGTGAGTAAGTAAACCTTCACCTTTTTCCCACCTTCTTACACACGTAATTTATTTTTTCTACTCCTCTACTTTAATCTGGCATTTAAATAACCAAAAAGTCTAATATAAGTACATACATAATTAAACTCTTTGAAAAAGTGTACGCTCTATGGCCTATAAAAGCATTGTTTACAAAGTGTAACTGTACTATAATGTCGCCAAAAAAGCATTGTTGTTGTTTTTTTTTTTTTTTTTGACCTGGAAACTGGCACCTTTACTTTGTTTGGTGCCATAGATATACTATAAAAAAAAAGTATACATTTGCCGCCATTTTCCCGCGCGTTGGAAAATAAATTGGAAAATTTTTGTGTTTCGTTTCAAAACACTAAAAAGTATAAAATATAATATCAACACTGCAGTAAAACCTACCAATGTACCCAATATTACCATATCACACAATACCATTCAAAATTTACATCTTCATTTTTATAAATAAAATTTTTCTTTGTATAATTTTTGTTTCATTTAAAATTACGTCGTCGTAGAAAAAGTATTGTATGCAACGTTGTATAACTAGGTCAAAAAATGCTCGTGGCGTCTCTTATTGCGATGTTCGCCAAGGCTCACATCGCAACTCACGCCACTCGCATTTTTTGACCCTTCTTATACAACTGTTGCATAAAATACTATTAAGATGTTAATGCCAACCTCCTCGACTTCATCTACAGTTGAGGCGACCTCAAGGTCTTCCTCGAACTAAGCTCAGAATCAATATTCTTAGACGGGTCTCAACCATAACTCGAGTTTAATCCAGTAAGGCATGACGTCATTCATTTTGTGTTATTATGTTGGCAATATGCTCGACTCTAGTAAGTAACGTCCTCAAGTCGCGGACTTAAATGACAGCTTAAAATATTAAAATGCTCAGTTGAGACCGAGTCGAATGGAGAAAGAATAGAGTTAACATCTTAGAAAACGTGTTTTTTTTGGTATCTTTTATTTATTTATTTATTTCACTCACAACAACTATCTTTACAGGCTAACCTAATGCGACAGAGTTGGGGACTTATTTATACATATTTAAAAATAATAATTAATATATTTTTACCAGTACAATATACCATTTCCTTAATTAAGTATAACAGATCACACTCATTGCTATTTTTGCGAATTCACTCTTGGAACACGAAAACAGATCTCTCTCGCTTCCGCGTGTGCTCTATGTCCAAGATATATATCGACAAAGTTGCGCACTTGGAACGCATCCGTGCACATTTATTTGGTTTCTGATCAAGTACGTCTTTTTAGAGTTGGGCAAGTAATTGAGAATCAGACTTGTGCCTTATGTAGTTTCAGAGAAGACGTTTATCGTTGATTTCTTTTAATTATTGCTTTCCAGTTCATAGAATGTGGTCAGCTGATTATCATGATGAAAGTAACAATAATTTCATACATATACGTGCATTTGAGATACTTGTCGCAAAACTCGACTTAGGTAATAATGTCTTTTGTAACACCGAACCTGACCAGTCCTTACTAGTAAGTAATTGAAAGTTTATTCGGGTAAATTTTATCCGAAATAAACGTAATTTCAGTGGCATAATTATTTAAAGCGATGGTAATTGCGCATCAGGATAGGTTTTTGGTGATCGCGTCATATGGAAATGGATGCTAAAATTGCGCCACTGAAATTACGTATATTTCGGCGGCGAAAATTCACAATAATAAGGACATGTGTACCTTTGATGTTTGCTTTTACCTTTACACGCGTAAACAACTTGACTAACTTACATGAAAAGTGGCACATTGATAGATAGAAACCTCAGAACGAATGGCCGAAGTCCTCAAGGAAGTCGCGGGTGACAGCTGGTTTAAATATAATTTGAGACGGCATTGACAGTAAAATCCTCATGGCAACAGTGACCAAGTTAGCAGCAGTTGCAACTTGCGCCCACTCAATCATAGCTAGAGAGTTTAAATTGGGTTAACTCCGCCGGACCGCACTATGATGCATCTATTTGCATTGCTCGCTCTCTTAGGAGAGATTATATTGTAGGGCTCCCAACTTCTACTTGACTTTATAGTAAGTTGAAACACAAAAATTAGTGAAATTGGCAACTTGTCAATTTCCGGATCAGTATTACAAATTAAAAATTACAAACGCTTATTTTATACCTCTTTAAATATTTTATATTCTCGAAAATACTATTATAATTAAAAAAATAAATAACATATTTTTCTTCATTAATTTAAAATTTCGCGCGAAAATGGTTGGTCACGTGTCATATTGCCAGTGACGTCACATTTCAATAAACAAAGAAACTGTCAAACAGTACAACTTGAAACCAGACACATAGTTTTTGTTTATTTTGTGATATGTGACGTCAAACGAAGCTCAATCATGGCTGTCAGTGTTTCGGGTCTTGTGCACAGATAAAATATCGCATTTTCCATATTTTCCCCATAGGGATGCGACTCCGAACCGTGTCAGATCCTGAGCCTAATGAAAGAAAGAAAGAAACATTTATTACTTCCGGACACCATAGACACAGACTGATACATTACATTCAACACAAGACCGAAACCACACGGAAATCAATACACAGAAAAAAAAAACAGAAACAAAAAGAAAAACAAACCAAAATCATAAAAATAATAATAATAAAAGTTATTATATTAATGCTCTAACCACTTGACCAAAGAGGCTGTCATAATAACAACAAACTTTCATAATCCTCGCAACAATTTTCCAATAACACAACATTTTGAAAGAACTGAACTGTGGTGATAACGGGGAACACTGACGCGTATTAGACTAAAATCCCTTTTTGATAAGTCGATGCATTCATTACGGCAGATTACAGCCGGATTTAAAACGGATTGAAAGTGTTGCTTGGGTTTTTAATGCAGAACACGTAAAGCCGGAATATTACAGAGTTTGTATTGAAATGTCTGATGTTTGCTAATGACTGATTGGCTTTTAGGCTTTCATTGGTATTACCTTTTTTATTTGAAGTTTTTGAATCGGTGATTTTAGGAGTACCTATATTTAACTTCCCAAATATTAATTAAAACACATTTTATTTTATTTTATTTATTTATTTCAAAAATTTTGTACACACAGTGACTATGCTAATAATGGGTTCTTATCGAGTTTAAATCAGGGATATGAGATTGTTGTTTCGACAGTGTCGAAATATCGGGAGTCTGATATCCCTGATTTAAACGCGGTAAGAACCCGTTATTATGTTTTAATTATGATTATTATGATAACCGCGTAAACTTAAAACAATGTATTCCCAAATATTTTAAACTAGCTATTGCCCGCGGCTTCGCTCGCGTTAAATTAGAGGTAACACGGTTCCCCTTTTCTAACGTACCAATTTCTAGCTTCCTACCTTGAAAATAGAGAAAAGTCCCATATAAAATTTTACCACCTCTTTGATGAGATATTTAAAAAAATATATGCGCATTTTTTGTTAGTCAGAAATAGTGCGCATACCAATTTTTTCCCTTAGGTAGAAAGACCTTGAAAATTGCGGAATGCTCCATACAAACTTCCACTCCCCTTTTTAGGGAAGTGGGGAGTTAAAAAGAGACAAAAATTTGCCTTGGTCACTCTCCAACCTTTAAACTGTCTTCACTTAAAAAGTCATGTCAGTTCAAGTCGCTCCGTTTTACCGTGAAAGACGGACAAACAAGATATAAACAAAACAGACACACACATTCACTTTCCCATTTATAATATAAGTAAGAATTATTTTGATACTATTTTATTGTATTTTATTGAGGGGAGTCCTGTACCCAGCAGTATATAGGCTGACAATGTTATATTATTTAAAGATTAAACGAACTTACCTGTAAGTGAAGTTCAATCATAATTATGTGAGCAGCTTCATTCTTAGCGATTTATCGTTTACTTGTTGTAGTAACGTCCCCACGCACCAGCCTTGCACGAATATTTAGAGCTAATTTGTGTTTTTTATTTTTTATTTTGCTCATTTTAAAAACTTTAAAATGGCAACACTAATCCTTACCCTGCCACTCGTACTCATCGTTCGTTCTCGTCATTTAGTTTAAATATTGTTTATTTTACATTTTCAATAGGTACCTAGGGGATGGGAGCATGAAATGTGTGCATGATATTATTAGATGAGTAAGGGTGGGTGTATATAAATCGCATCGAATGAAGCTGCTCACATAATTATGATTGAACTTCACTTACAGGTAAGTTCGTTTAATCTTTAATTATGTTTCGCAGCTTCATTCTTAGCGATTTATCGTTTACTTGTTGTAGGCTGTTTAGAGCCTCCCGTAAAATGTAAAATTAAACCACACATGATAGTAACATAAATTATTTAATTTATAAATTACAAAAATGTTGACATTTATCTAAATGGAAGATAATACAGCTCGTGCAAAATCATCATTATTTACATTTATATTTCTATTATAAAAACGTGCAAATACAAGAGAAGACTGGCTCCATCCAGCAGTCTTTTTAATCGTTTCTATAGAAACACCAAGTTTTCCGGCCGCTGAAGTTGATGCATGACGTGTACTATGAGCACTAAAAACAGAAGTATCTACACCACTATTTTTTAAACAATCTTTTACCCAGTGACTAAGTCTCTGAGCAGATATTTTGCTGTGTGGCCGTCTGTAACTAATAAATAAATTATCATTATTGTTACTGCGTAAACAACTTGTTTTATTTATATATTCTTTTATACACCTTGCGGGACATATTTCTGGTCTATCATTATAATACGGTAATTTAAGAACAGGCTGAAAAGAATTAGGCTTTGACGTTTTTATTAAATCGGGTATTTTGATGATAATTTGATGTAAGTTTGACAGGTCTATATTTGAGATTTTAATCAATGAAAACGTTTGTACACGATGAGCAGTTACCAGCGCCAGTAAAGTCAGTGTTTTCTTGGAGAGATTTTCCAGGCTGAGGTCTTCATTAGGCCATTGTAGCGCTAAATAATTTAAGACAACAGCTGGGTCCCAAGTAAGATCATATTTAGGTTTTGTAGGTCTCAGCCTGAAAACTCCCTTCATGAAACGACAGACATCATTATTATTTAATAAATTATGACCTAATAGTAAAGACAAGGCAGACTTGTAAGAGTGTATTGTGTCATATTGTGCTCCACTTTCAAAAACTTCCGTTAAAAAAGCAATGTTAATATGAACAGAGGAATTGTCGTAATCATAATTATGAATATTACAATACCTAACCCATGCCCTGATACAACAGTCGTACTGTTTATATGTATTGTCTGAAAGTGAATTAAGCATTATGTCAATTGATTTATAAGATAATGATTTCTTAATTAACGCTTGCCGGACAACTTCACGGCAACTAACTGAAGACTCTGATGTAGGTTGTGGTACTCCACAACCTACAAGAAAGGAGAAATCAATAGATAAGGACTAGGTTCAAAGTACAACGATTCTGAAATCATTAGCTTTTTAAATAAGGGAAACCACGGCTGTGTAGGCCAATATGGTACTACAACTATACCCTCTGCCTTGTCATATACAATTTTTTGTAGCATTTTTAAAATTAACGCAAATGGTGGAAAAGCGTAAAAATAAATATTCTCCCAACAAACCGTAAAGGCATCGACCGTCCATGCATCTGGATCATTTTTCCATGTGACATAAAAGGAACATTTTGCATTACATCTGCTTGCAAACAAATCAACTTCAGGAATCCCAAATGTTTGAACAATTTTTCCAAATGCATAGTCGGCCAATTCCCACTCAGTATCTTGAAACTTTTTCCGGGAAAGAAAATCTGCTTCACAGTTGTCGTTAGTGTTTATATAAGACGCAAAAATTATTATTTTACGCTTTTCACACCATTGCCACATCTCTTTTACAATTTTATGTAGGTGTGAATATTGTACACTTCCCATTTTATTAATACAAGAAATAGCCGTAACATTATCGATTCTTAAAAGAATTTCACAGTCACACAAATTATCAGCAAACGTTTTTAATGCGAAAAAAGCTGCCCTTAGCTCCAATTTGTTAATATGCAAAGAACGTTCATAATTTTTCCAATACCCAAACGACTTTTCACCGTTAGAGAATGCACCCCAACCGGTATTAGACGCATCCGAAAATATTTCTAACCGGTAGTCATTAAATCGGAACGGAGAAACATTCGTGTCGATATTGTCAATCCACCATTTCATGTCAACTCTCAGTTTACTCGGTATATGTATTGTCTGCTCATAACTATCATTATTAAGGAGACATAAATATTTATGACGTTCAAAACTTTTTGTGTATAAATAAGAATATCGTATTGCTGGGCAAACTGATATTAATAAACCTATAAGCCTAGAAAATTCACGAAGTTTACATTTTTTAAGTCTGGCAAACCGTTTTAAATTTTCCTTTATTTTTTCTCTTTTGCTTACGGGTAGTAACGTCCCCACGCACCAGCCTTGCACGAATAACGTCCCCACGCACCAGCCTTGCACGAATATTTAGAGCTAATTTGTGTTTTTTATTTTTTATTTTGCTCATTTTAAAAACTTTAAAATGGCAACACTAATCCTTACCCTGCCACTCGTACTCATCGTTCGTTCTCGTCATTTAGTTTAAATATTGTTTATTTTACATTTTCAATAGGTACCTAGGGGATGGGAGCATGAAATGTGTGCATGATATTATTAGATGAGTAAGGGTGGGTGTATATAAATCGCATCGAATGAAGCTGCTCACATAATTATGATTGAACTTCACTTACAGGTAAGTTCGTTTAATCTTTAATTATGTTTCGCAGCTTCATTCTTAGCGATTTATCGTTTACTTGTTGTAGGCTGTTTAGAGCCTCCCGTAAAATGTAAAATTAAACCACACATGATAGTAACATAAATTATTTAATTTATAAATTACAAAAATGTTGACATTTATCTAAATGGAAGATAATACAGCTCGTGCAAAATCATCATTATTTACATTTATATTTCTATTATAAAAACGTGCAAATACAAGAGAAGACTGGCTCCATCCAGCAGTCTTTTTAATCGTTTCTATAGAAACACCAAGTTTTCCGGCCGCTGAAGTTGATGCATGACGTGTACTATGAGCACTAAAAACAGAAGTATCTACACCACTATTTTTTAAACAATCTTTTACCCAGTGACTAAGTCTCTGAGCAGATATTTTGCTGTGTGGCCGTCTGTAACTAATAAATAAATTATCATTATTGTTACTGCGTAAACAACTTGTTTTATTTATATATTCTTTTATACACCTTGCGGGACATATTTCTGGTCTATCATTATAATACGGTAATTTAAGAACAGGCTGAAAAGAATTAGGCTTTGACGTTTTTATTAAATCGGGTATTTTGATGATAATTTGATGTAAGTTTGACAGGTCTATATTTGAGATTTTAATCAATGAAAACGTTTGTACACGATGAGCAGTTACCAGCGCCAGTAAAGTCAGTGTTTTCTTGGAGAGATTTTCCAGGCTGAGGTCTTCATTAGGCCATTGTAGCGCTAAATAATTTAAGACAACAGCTGGGTCCCAAGTAAGATCATATTTAGGTTTTGTAGGTCTCAGCCTGAAAACTCCCTTCATGAAACGACAGACATCATTATTATTTAATAAATTATGACCTAATAGTAAAGACAAGGCAGACTTGTAAGAGTGTATTGTGTCATATTGTGCTCCACTTTCAAAAACTTCCGTTAAAAAAGCAATGTTAATATGAACAGAGGAATTGTCGTAATCATAATTATGAATATTACAATACCTAACCCATGCCCTGATACAACAGTCGTACTGTTTATATGTATTGTCTGAAAGTGAATTAAGCATTATGTCAATTGATTTATAAGATAATGATTTCTTAATTAACGCTTGCCGGACAACTTCACGGCAACTAACTGAAGACTCTGATGTAGGTTGTGGAGTATCCTGAAAGGAGAAATCAATAGATAAGGACTAGGTTCAAAGTACAACGATTCTGAAATCATTAGCTTTTTAAATAAGGGAAACCACGGCTGTGTAGGCCAATATGGTACTACAACTATACCCTCTGCCTTGTCATATACAATTTTTTGTAGCATTTTTAAAATTAACGCAAATGGTGGAAAAGCGTAAAAATAAATATTCTCCCAACAAACCGTAAAGGCATCGACCGTCCATGCATCTGGATCATTTTTCCATGTGACATAAAAGGAACATTTTGCATTACATCTGCTTGCAAACAAATCAACTTCAGGAATCCCAAATGTTTGAACAATTTTTCCAAATGCATAGTCGGCCAATTCCCACTCAGTATCTTGAAACTTTTTCCGGGAAAGAAAATCTGCTTCACAGTTGTCGTTAGTGTTTATATAAGACGCAAAAATTATTATTTTACGCTTTTCACACCATTGCCACATCTCTTTTACAATTTTATGTAGGTGTGAATATTGTACACTTCCCATTTTATTAATACAAGAAATAGCCGTAACATTATCGATTCTTAAAAGAATTTCACAGTCACACAAATTATCAGCAAACGTTTTTAATGCGAAAAAAGCTGCCCTTAGCTCCAATTTGTTAATATGCAAAGAACGTTCATAATTTTTCCAATACCCAAACGACTTTTCACCGTTAGAGAATGCACCCCAACCGGTATTAGACGCATCCGAAAATATTTCTAACCGGTAGTCATTAAATCGGAACGGAGAAACATTCGTGTCGATATTGTCAATCCACCATTTCATGTCAACTCTCAGTTTACTCGGTATATGTATTGTCTGCTCATAACTATCATTATTAAGGAGACATAAATATTTATGACGTTCAAAACTTTTTGTGTATAAATAAGAATATCGTATTGCTGGGCAAACTGATATTAATAAACCTATAAGCCTAGAAAATTCACGAAGTTTACATTTTTTAAGTCTGGCAAACCGTTTTAAATTTTCCTTTATTTTTTCTCTTTTGCTTACGGGTAGTTTTAAAACCATATTTTTAGAATCAAAAACAAACCCGAGGAATTTGCATTCTGTTTTCGGAGTTAAGCAGCTTTTTTCTGAATTTATAATGAATCCTAGTGATTGCAATAAGGAAATTGTGACTGTGATATTCATAAGACATTCTTGGTAAGTTCTTTCAATACAAAATATGTCATCCAAATAGATAACAGATGTATGCCCTTGTGATCTTAAATGTTCCATAACAGGTTTCATAAGTTTTGTAAACAAAAAAGGTGCAGTACACAGACCAAACGGAAGGCAATTAAACTCATAAAGTTCATCTTTGTACATAAAGCGAAGATATTTTCTTTGTGATTTGTCTATATTTACTAATAATTAAGCGTCTTTTAAATCTATTGATGCCATAAAACAGTCCGGTGTTATCAATTTTGCTGCGGTTCGATAATCTTCCATTTTAAAATGTGATGTTCTTACAAATTTATTTAGATTCTTTAAATTTAGAATGAAACGTTTTGAACCGTCTGATTTTGGAACTAAAAACACACTTGATATAAACTCATTGGGTTCGTGTTTGCACTGTGAAATAGCTTGAATCGATAATAGTTTTTGTAAAGATAAATCGAAATCTAGTGCTTCTTGCTTAGATTTTGGATAAACATTGGGTGTTATTTCTTGTACTGGATTACAAATAAATGGAATTGTATATCCTTCAATCCACGAAAGTACTATAGGATCGTCCGTAATTTTCATCCATTCTGATAAACGGTGTTGTAACCGACCTGCGTACTGTACCTCGTAATCGGCTATTAATCCCTGCGGGTCCGAGCAGTAGGGCGACTGCGAAGGCGTCGTGGCGACGGCGAGCGGTCGTTGTTGCTGTGGCGAGTGGTTTCGAATGTGCGGGTCCGATTTGTTGTAAAGCGACCTCGCCCCGCATCGGTTCTTCCCGCAGCTTTCGGATGCAGGGCTTTCTGGTTTAACCTGGGTTTAGAATTATTTCTGTTAATAAAATTGCTTTTGTGGAATTTAGGTTTTTGCTGAGGTCTCAAATTTTCTCCTGATTTTTGGATTGTTGTTGCTGTCTTTAACTTTTCACCTACGTTGTCTCCGAATAGAAAGTTAGTTCTTGCACTCTGAACTAATGTGTCCTTCATTTCGGGTTTAATAGCGGAAATAACGAAA
This sequence comes from Pectinophora gossypiella, assembly GCF_024362695.1. NCBI lineage: Eukaryota > Metazoa > Arthropoda > Insecta > Lepidoptera > Gelechiidae > Pectinophora > Pectinophora gossypiella. The sequence goes on from NC_065407.1 coordinate 13,389,316, forward strand.
TTTCTTCGTGTTTTTGTTTCTGCAAAGTGAGCATCGCATAAAAGGCGACTTGCATCACTAAGTGGTTTCAAAATTTTCTGCACAGAAGTTTCTTTTGAAACTAATAGTTCTGTGACCTGAGCTAACGCAGCTAAAGCTACACCTATTTGTTTCTGTTTTTCGGACAAAACATAATCCCGTTTAATCATAAGCTCCCCTAAAGCGGCTTTAATTTCCGGGTTTAAGGTTGGAGGTACCAGGAAATCGCAATTTGCAGGCACCAAATACTCTTTTAAAAGTTTATCTTTTGTTTCTTTTGGTAAACCCTTATTCAGAATCTCTTGCCATCTACTCGCGATATCCTTGTGCACATTTTTTCCATAAATTGTTTCGGGCATGGGAGCATCACCCAGAAGGCAAAGAATGTCATCATCTAGCGACTTATCTTGTGATTCCTCGGTGAAAGGCACCGGCAGTGGATCTGGAGCTGAAGATGGCCCAGGAGCAGGGTTTAACGGCGTGGTTTGTCGGAGTTCGTTGCCACACGAAGAAACACGTTCAACGGCCGCGGGCGATGCATCACGTGACCATGACCGCACTGGCAAAAGCTAATGATTTCAGAATCGTTGTACTTTGAACCTAGTCCTTATCTATTGATTTCTCCTTTCAGGATACTCCACAACCTACATCAGAGTCTTCAGTTAGTTGCCGTGAAGTTGTCCGGCAAGCGTTAATTAAGAAATCATTATCTTATAAATCAATTGACATAATGCTTAATTCACTTTCAGACAATACATATAAACAGTACGACTGTTGTATCAGGGCATGGGTTAGGTATTGTAATATTCATAATTATGATTACGACAATTCCTCTGTTCATATTAACATTGCTTTTTTAACGGAAGTTTTTGAAAGTGGAGCACAATATGACACAATACACTCTTACAAGTCTGCCTTGTCTTTACTATTAGGTCATAATTTATTAAATAATAATGATGTCTGTCGTTTCATGAAGGGAGTTTTCAGGCTGAGACCTACAAAACCTAAATATGATCTTACTTGGGACCCAGCTGTTGTCTTAAATTATTTAGCGCTACAATGGCCTAATGAAGATCTCAGCCTGGAAAATCTCTCCAAGAAAACACTGACTTTACTGGCGCTGGTAACTGCTCATCGTGTACAAACGTTTTCATTGATTAAAATCTCAAATATAGACCTGTCAAACTTACATCAAATTATCATCAAAATACCCGATTTAATAAAAACGTCAAAGCCTAATTCTTTTCAGCCTGTTCTTAAATTACCGTATTATAATGATAGACCAGAAATATGTCCCGCAAGGTGTATAAAAGAATATATAAATAAAACAAGTTGTTTACGCAGTAACAATAATGATAATTTATTTATTAGTTACAGACGGCCACACAGCAAAATATCTGCTCAGAGACTTAGTCACTGGGTAAAAGATTGTTTAAAAAATAGTGGTGTAGATACTTCTGTTTTTAGTGCTCATAGTACACGTCATGCATCAACTTCAGCGGCCGGAAAACTTGGTGTTTCTATAGAAACGATTAAAAAGACTGCTGGATGGAGCCAGTCTTCTCTTGTATTTGCACGTTTTTATAATAGAAATATAAATGTAAATAATGATGATTTTGCACGAGCTGTATTATCTTCCATTTAGATAAATGTCAACATTTTTGTAATTTATAAATTAAATAATTTATGTTACTATCATGTGTGGTTTAATTTTACATTTTACGGGAGGCTCTAAACAGCCTACAACAAGTAAACGATAAATCGCTAAGAATGAAGCTGCGAAACATAATTAAAGATTAAACGAACTTACCTGTAAGTGAAGTTCAATCATAATTATGTGAGCAGCTTCATTCGATGCGATTTATATACACCCACCCTTACTCATCTAATAATATCATGCACACATTTCATGCTCCCATCCCCTAGGTACCTATTGAAAATGTAAAATAAACAATATTTAAACTAAATGACGAGAACGAACGATGAGTACGAGTGGCAGGGTAAGGATTAGTGTTGCCATTTTAAAGTTTTTAAAATGAGCAAAATAAAAAATAAAAAACACAAATTAGCTCTAAATATTCGTGCAAGGCTGGTGCGTGGGGACGTTATTCGTGCAAGGCTGGTGCGTGGGGACGTTACTACCCGTAAGCAAAAGAGAAAAAATAAAGGAAAATTTAAAACGGTTTGCCAGACTTAAAAAATGTAAACTTCGTGAATTTTCTAGGCTTATAGGTTTATTAATATCAGTTTGCCCAGCAATACGATATTCTTATTTATACACAAAAAGTTTTGAACGTCATAAATATTTATGTCTCCTTAATAATGATAGTGATGAGCAGACAATACATATACCGAGTAAACTGAGAGTTGACATGAAATGGTGGATTGACAATATCGACACGAATGTTTCTCCGTTCCGATTTAATGACTACCGGTTAGAAATATTTTCGGATGCGTCTAATACCGGTTGGGGTGCATTCTCTAACGGTGAAAAGTCGTTTGGGTATTGGAAAAATTATGAACGTTCTTTGCATATTAACAAATTGGAGCTAAGGGCAGCTTTTTTCGCATTAAAAACGTTTGCTGATAATTTGTGTGACTGTGAAATTCTTTTAAGAATCGATAATGTTACGGCTATTTCTTGTATTAATAAAATGGGAAGTGTACAATATTCACACCTACATAAAATTGTAAAAGAGATGTGGCAATGGTGTGAAAAGCGTAAAATAATAATTTTTGCGTCTTATATAAACACTAACGACAACTGTGAAGCAGATTTTCTTTCCCGGAAAAAGTTTCAAGATACTGAGTGGGAATTGGCCGACTATGCATTTGGAAAAATTGTTCAAACATTTGGGATTCCTGAAGTTGATTTGTTTGCAAGCAGATGTAATGCAAAATGTTCCTTTTATGTCACATGGAAAAATGATCCAGATGCATGGACGGTCGATGCCTTTACGGTTTGTTGGGAGAATATTTATTTTTACGCTTTTCCACCATTTGCGTTAATTTTAAAAATGCTACAAAAAATTGTATATGACAAGGCAGAGGGTATAGTTGTAGTACCATATTGGCCTACACAGCCGTGGTTTCCCTTATTTAAAAAGCTAATGATTTCAGAATCGTTGTACTTTGAACCTAGTCCTTATCTATTGATTTCTCCTTTCAGGATACTCCACAACCTACATCAGAGTCTTCAGTTAGTTGCCGTGAAGTTGTCCGGCAAGCGTTAATTAAGAAATCATTATCTTATAAATCAATTGACATAATGCTTAATTCACTTTCAGACAATACATATAAACAGTACGACTGTTGTATCAGGGCATGGGTTAGGTATTGTAATATTCATAATTATGATTACGACAATTCCTCTGTTCATATTAACATTGCTTTTTTAACGGAAGTTTTTGAAAGTGGAGCACAATATGACACAATACACTCTTACAAGTCTGCCTTGTCTTTACTATTAGGTCATAATTTATTAAATAATAATGATGTCTGTCGTTTCATGAAGGGAGTTTTCAGGCTGAGACCTACAAAACCTAAATATGATCTTACTTGGGACCCAGCTGTTGTCTTAAATTATTTAGCGCTACAATGGCCTAATGAAGACCTCAGCCTGGAAAATCTCTCCAAGAAAACACTGACTTTACTGGCGCTGGTAACTGCTCATCGTGTACAAACGTTTTCATTGATTAAAATCTCAAATATAGACCTGTCAAACTTACATCAAATTATCATCAAAATACCCGATTTAATAAAAACGTCAAAGCCTAATTCTTTTCAGCCTGTTCTTAAATTACCGTATTATAATGATAGACCAGAAATATGTCCCGCAAGGTGTATAAAAGAATATATAAATAAAACAAGTTGTTTACGCAGTAACAATAATGATAATTTATTTATTAGTTACAGACGGCCACACAGCAAAATATCTGCTCAGAGACTTAGTCACTGGGTAAAAGATTGTTTAAAAAATAGTGGTGTAGATACTTCTGTTTTTAGTGCTCATAGTACACGTCATGCATCAACTTCAGCGGCCGGAAAACTTGGTGTTTCTATAGAAACGATTAAAAAGACTGCTGGATGGAGCCAGTCTTCTCTTGTATTTGCACGTTTTTATAATAGAAATATAAATGTAAATAATGATGATTTTGCACGAGCTGTATTATCTTCCATTTAGATAAATGTCAACATTTTTGTAATTTATAAATTAAATAATTTATGTTACTATCATGTGTGGTTTAATTTTACATTTTACGGGAGGCTCTAAACAGCCTACAACAAGTAAACGATAAATCGCTAAGAATGAAGCTGCGAAACATAATTAAAGATTAAACGAACTTACCTGTAAGTGAAGTTCAATCATAATTATGTGAGCAGCTTCATTCGATGCGATTTATATACACCCACCCTTACTCATCTAATAATATCATGCACACATTTCATGCTCCCATCCCCTAGGTACCTATTGAAAATGTAAAATAAACAATATTTAAACTAAATGACGAGAACGAACGATGAGTACGAGTGGCAGGGTAAGGATTAGTGTTGCCATTTTAAAGTTTTTAAAATGAGCAAAATAAAAAATAAAAAACACAAATTAGCTCTAAATATTCGTGCAAGGCTGGTGCGTGGGGACGTTACTACAACAAGTAAACGATAAATCGCTAAGAATGAAGCTGCGAAACATAATGGGATTTGGCATTGCCATGTTTGGATAAGAGTCCACAAACTATTCAATACCTATTTCTTTAAGTATTACTTCTTCTTGTCTTGTGAGACCAACGACCGGCCTTATCAACCCTGTCAAGGTATTGAGCCGCCAGCGGCCCCTAACTTGGCTCATGTAACGACTACATATTTTAACGTGCCCTTCGAAGCACGGATCATTTTACTCAGCCTGCGATATCCTAACTAAACCACGTCTGTTTTTGTTTCATAAGGATGATGCCTGCCGATGTATATTTGTCCGTAGATGGAATGCAGTGGGTGGTATTAACTCGTGAAGTTCCTGCGCACTCTCACCGAAATCTATTCTGTAAAAAACTGACCCTTCGTTTATGTTCTTGACTTTGGAGTCGAGTCTTCACTAACGAGTCGTAGTCTATGAGCTTTATTTATTGCTCGTCGCTCCACCGAGTCGAGAGTGGCCAACTGAGAGCTGGCAGAGCCCTGATAAAGGTGACAGCAGTACTCTATGCAAGAACGAACCTGTGTTGTATATAGATCAAGCAGCTCCTCTGAGGTGAAGTATCGTCTGACTTTAGAAAGGATGCCTACGGACTGTACCGCGGAGGCCGCTATGTTTATGTTTATGTTAGTAGGCTCTGTTTTCCGCATTTAAGATGGCCAATTATGCGTGTAATTGTTGACTACGTAAGCCAACCTATCTCCTTCCAGAAGCTCAGAAGCCTCCTGGGGTTTTCACAGGCTTCGCGGAGCGACCCCATTCCTTTGAGGATTTTTACCCGTTGTGCTGACACTCCCGTGCATTCCAGGATTACATGGGGGGCCGTTTCTTCTGCGTCCAGACAGCCTCTGCAAAGTGGGCTGTCCGTTATCCCTAAATAGGTGTTTGTTGAGTGGGCAGTGACCCGTAATACTGCCCACTACTATTCGGAGGTCATTGCGGTTTAAGTAAAGCGCGGAGCCGCGGAGGCCGCAGTTTATAATGTTATTTAACGTCATAAACTTGTACTACAGTTCTCCTTTACTTAATCGTACGTAAACACATCCAAACTCGCAACGACATAATTTTCTCCCGATTTACTCTGTTTATTCTTCACGAACACGAACCACTGTGCACAAGTTAATTATATTCAGTGAATTTTAGCGAGGAGCGCCGGGTGGCGGGCGCTAATTAAATTCAGGAAATTAATTACCCCACTTACAGGTTGTTAACATCAAAAGGGGTTCGAAAAAAGAAATTTCCAGTCATCAATTTTTATAAGTGAGTATGGAGTAAATTTATTTTGAGATAAATAAGCAATGACGATAGCAATAATTTTGTATACTCATTTGCCTATATTTTATTTTGAAAATCTTATTTAACTAAGTCTATACTCCCACAGGACATATAGACGATAATAAAGAACATAATATTAAAAACAAACCTGAAAAATAATTTTGCTTTGTAAAGTTTTGTAAAGTTAGTGACATCGTAACGAATACTGAGGGGGATGATTCCGCTTATGATTCTAAGTTCAATTTTTCGTCGTCAAGTAGAATTTTCCGTCGCTAAATTCATATATTTATTATATATATATATATATTATATTTATTTTTTATTTTTTTATTCATATATTTTAGTTCTGTGCAATAAAGTATATTTGATTTGATATTTTTGTGTATTTTTTATTTTTAATCTATACTTATAATAAATCTGTAGAGAGGTCAATTCTGTACATTAAATATATTTTCAAAATAACTATCAGGGGGTGATTAGTGATCGATACTGATGCCAAAAATGCAATCAGTAAATTTTTTGTCTGTCTGTCTGTCTGTCTGTATGTTCCTTATAGAAACAAAAACTACTGGACGGATTTTAATGAAACTTGGTACAATTATTCTTCATACTCCTGGGCAGGTTATAGTATACTTTTCATCACGCTACAATCAATAGGAGCAGAGTAGTGAAGGGAAATTTTGGGAAAACGGGAGAAGTTACTCCATTTTTTAAGCTTCCGTCGCGTGAGCAGCCTTAATGGTTAAAGTTACATAGAAATCATCTATGACGGAAATATCTTCTAAATATATAAAAGGAGAAACTGACTGACTGAATGACTGACATATCAACGCACAGCCTAAACGGCTAAACGTAGGCACTTGAAATTAGGAAGGGATGTAGCTTAGGTACCGTAGAGGTGCACTAAGAAAGGAATTCTCGAAATTCCCACGGGAACAGGAATTAGCGGGAAAACCCTTTTGTATAAAAATTCTAAACCGCTTAAGTTAGACGCTTGAAATTTGGCATGCAGGTACCATAGTTAACTTAAAGCTTAGTTGCAACTGGATATTGCAAAATTCCCACGGGAACGGGAGTTAGCGGGAAAAAACATTTGTATGATAAAATCTAAACCGCGTAAGATAGATGTTTTCAATCTAGCATGCATGCTACGAATAAAAGCATGCATGCATACCTTAGTAAATATAAATTTTAGTTATGGCTGTATTTTGAAAAATGGGAATTGGCGGGTAAAAAAAATTGTATGAAAAAATCTAAACTGCATAAGTTAGATGCTTGAAATTTGACATGCATATATTATATACCTTAGTGAATGCAAAGTTAAAAATTTCCCTGGGAACGGGAAGCGAGTTAGAGGCTGTGGGGCGGCGACAGCGGTGGCGAGGCGCGGAGGGGGGGGGGGGGGGGCAGATACCCGAGTGAGCAATCGGAACGCGGCAGACGCGTGAGGGCAGACGTCGTTGATGGTCGTGTCAAATATTGAATTTTGCGGGCGAACTTTTCACTATTCTTGGTTCAAATCTTTCGTAGGTAGTTTTCTGTTGAATTTTCCAGGCGGACGTTTCACGGCGTATTTCTGTTGTAATTTTAAAATTTTGTTTAAATTTTCGAAACTTAAATTTTCCTAAAATATCAAACCAAATCATAAACTAATAATCTAGAAATTAATAACAATTCATTATTTAACTGAGCTACTTATACTGTAACCTCATTTAAAAATAATAAAATTAAGCATTTTTTAACCTTTCTCCCACACACACAAAGATCTTTCTTTTATAACACGCCACACGGACGGAGTCGCGGGCAAAAGCTAGTACTACATATTTTTATACTGAAAATAATTTAAAAATACACTAAAATTTTCATGAATTTTCCAACGTCAAATTCCACTTGATATTAACTCTGATATTTCATACAAGTACGTATGGGAGTTAGCGGCACCGTAACGCAAACTGAGGGGGGATGTGTTAGACCACGATTCCGAGTTGATATCAAGAGGAATTTGACGTTGGAAAATTCATGAAAATTTTAGTGTCTTTTTAAATTATTTTCAGTTCCATAATTTTTGAGACGGAAAATTCCACTTTATATCAACTCAGAATCATAGTCCGAATCATCTTTCAAAGTTTTCGTTACGAAGTCACTAACGCCATGTATACATAAACTTTAACTTACATAAATATAACGGACCGAACAATGAATTACAACACAGACACACACACACACACACACACAGACAGGATTAGCAGAAAGTAGTGGGTAGCTCACTGGGCCGGGCTAAGCTATGAAATGCTACTTACGTTCTATGTCGATCTTGTAACGTAGCGAGGCGTCGCTACTTCAAAAGCGCACCCCTGATGCCGGGCAGCAGCGGTATCAGTACTGGCTGGAGGCCGAGGAAATGGATTCTGGTAGGGCTCTAGCTAGAACATCACCGATTGAGAAATTGGTCGGTGTACTGCGGAACGGAAGGCGATTGGGACAATCACCGTTCTACACGCCCTATCTACGGAGTAATGAAAATGTTTTTAATCCACTGACAAGAGCGAAGCTCTTAAATAAAGAGAGAACGATGAATTTCTCAGGATTTTATTTGTGCCACCCAGATTCAATTCTACATATTGAATCAATATTTATTATAGAAAAACTTCTACAAAGGAAAACGCAATAATTTGAAGAAAAAACAACAAATATTGCTGTGAATAAATAAACTAAAATATGGTTAATAAAATTATGTATTTTTGACAACAAATTATCATTAAAAAATAAATTTGGGTGCCATTCTGCCCCTTTTTACAAACATGTGCAGTTGTGCTTTGGAAATTATAATTATTTATTTTTCCTCATAGGTGTGTGAAAAAACGTCGTAGGAATCGCGTGAGCATTGATCATTACACTGTCGGCTCCATTACGAAATCCAGTCTCGATTGTTACGACCAAAATAGCTCATTTGTATCGTAATGTACTCTTAATATTTTCTGTTTATAATATAGCAAGCTTAATTAGAGACTTTTTGTTCCATGCTATCAATAGCTTTCATATTCCCCAAAGGTGGTATATGGCTACATAATAAATACCTATAATTATGTGAATACAGAGCAAATCTCGGAATTCTGTTGAGTCATTCATACTTGTATACTAATTGGGTAGCTAATTAATTAAGGAGTATTCAAAAACACTCAAAGAAAATTCCTCAAAGGCCGGGATGTGATGTATCGGTGGCGAGAGGGTCAAGCGTGCTCCCAGGTTTTCAGACGAGGGTTCCGTAGCGTAAATTCATATTGATACGAAAAATAACGACCTCCGCTCTGTGGTCCAGTGGTTGAGTATTGGGCTCACGATCCGGAGGTCTGGGGTTCGATTCCTGGTGGGAACATATCACAAAAGTTACTTTGTGTTCCCTAGTTTGGTTAGGACATTACTGGCTGATCACCAGATTGCCCGACAGTAAGATGATCCGTACTTCGGAAGGCACGTCAAGCCGTTGGTCCCGGTCACTACTTACTGATGTAAGTACGTAGTCGTTACATGAGTCATGTCAGGCGGCTTAATAGTAACCCTGACGGGTTGATGAGGCTGGTACTCCACTTCACAACCCACACGATAGAAGAAGAAGAATACGAAAAATATAAATACGAAAGTAATTATATCTGTTATCTTTTCACGCCTAAACCGTTTGACCGATCCACATCCAGCAACAGGTGTAGAGTTTACGCAATTAGAACATACTTATGCTATTACCGAAGTCCGAAGAAAGGCGGGCACAACAGATGGATTTTATAATATTTCAATAATTACAAAATGTTATATAATTATTATTTACACACAGTTATTTTTTCAGGTTAAAATAACGAAATTAACGAACCCTAAAAAAATAACGCAAAAAATGAAGTAAATTAATGTTGCTTATTCTTTAGGGTTTTATATATTTCATTAGCGGTATTTTTGGTGATTCGTATTGTATGGAAATACATTTGTTCCATTTTGTTTTAAACTTTAGTTGGAAGGACTTCGTTCCTAACATAATTATATTACTCAGAGGACAAAATAAGGACACCGTGAAACCACTCGATGTAATTAATTAATTATCTACTTACTTACTTATTTTTTTCGGAGACTAAGTGTCGCTAGCCAGGCTTTTGGCGGGATCGGAAACGGGTCGGTTGCTTTTTTCATTGAATAATCTAAATAATTAATAGGAAGTGGCGTTTTGTGGTTAATGTTCGCATTAAGTTAGACGGAAAACATTCGCGATGTCATTGAATATTCCGACATGTGTTATTATATCGGAATATTCAATGATCATTGTAAGAACTTTAATTTTAACATGTTTTGACATCATTTTAACTTACTACACTGGCAATAAATATATTTGACTTTGACTTAGACCATCCATACCTCTTCAACCTCTTTCTATCGTGTGGTGACAACCCACGTGGTGGTGGATTACCAACCTCATCAACTCTTGTTGTCAGGGTTATTATTGATCCGCCAAAGGCCCCTGAAATGGGTCATGTTATTTTTGTAATTTATTTATTGATGAAAACAAGTTACACTATATTACAATTAAATCGCATTGTTAAACCTTGTAGTATCGCATTGTTAAACCAGTATTCCGCTATTGTTAGATGTTGTATTTTGGCAATACACTTACTAATTAGTTACAATGTTACATTAAATAAAGCATAATAATAAATACAAAAATAAAATGAAACAATCTGTAGGATAGGTAAGGCCGCCTATTGTACTCATTGTATTTCTCTTTTGTTTTGTATTTTGTTTTTTCCTGTTTGTGCAATAAAGTATTTGTTTTGTTATGTTGTAGGTAATTCGCAACGAGGCGCATCATAGGTAGCTATGAGCGGGCGATTCCGAGAAACCGGCATGCAGCAAACATGTTAACAAGATGTTTAACAGGGTGCTCCAACCGCACACATTACGTTAATAAACTTTTATAGGTGTTCCAACATGTAAATTCTTGGTAGCATATTTGTTTTATTTTATTTTATTCAGGGAGCTTACAGCATTATTTACACAATCAGAATCTTAATAATAAATAAAGGCTAATTACAAGCAACCACAGGTAGCAAACAAAAAAGTTTACGGAAGTGAGAACGCTACATAATAATTATATAATTATAAACAAAAGAAAAAACATAAAACAAAACTAAAAACAAAATATAAGCAAACCTAAACAAAATAATATACCCAACTAGGAGCTGCAATGACCACTGGCAAGCAATGATTTAATAGATCTACTGCAAACAGACCACGTATTCAGCATTGATGCTATTACCTAAATAAACTCATGCGCCGAGGCAGATAGCTATTGCTTCTGTAGTTCGTGTGACTTGTAACGACTACTTACATCAATAAGTCGTAATCGGGACCAACGGCTTAACGTGCCTTCTGAAGCACGGATCATCTTACTTTCGGACAATCAGGTGATCAGCCTGTAAAGTCCTAACCAAACTAGGGATCACAAAATAGTTTTTGTGATATTTCCCCACCGGGATTCAAACCCCGGACCTCGGGATCGTGAACCCAACACTCAACCACTGGACCACAGAGGGCGTTTTCATCCACCAGAAGAGATTTCCAGACATAGGTTTGGATTATAAGAGAATATTCAGTCTTAAGCTGATTAAGAGGAGACTTATGCCAGCAAGGTTGTTTAAGTTTTTATTTAAAGAAGCATTTTAATGCTTTTGAAAACAGAATGAATGCCGACCAAATCGCCCGTATTTACGACATACCGTGTGTACCAGAGTTGTGATACAGAGCGAGACTTCGGGCAATTAAATCAATTACTACAAATGATTTGTAATTGTGCAAAGGAAAAAAGTGTACGTGCCATTTTATTCATCGAACAGTATTAAAACATCGCCATTTTCCTTTTACATTTGTATGTGTCGAAGATAAAAAGAACGCAATAAATAAATGAAACGATAAGTAATTATGATCTTACAGAAAGGCGATTCTCACACTTCCCCGCATGATGCAGCGTAGCGCGTGGATGCGTGTTCTTCCGTTGCTTGTAAGTATCTCCGTTTCTATAGAAAACACGCACGGTCTAATACACAGAATCGTGTATTTATGTAGTTCACTATACGATAAACGCGGAGGTATATTCTGACTACTGCCTATTTAATTAACATAACATAATAACAATTATGTGATATTATGATCTTATGTTATGTTATGTTGTGTCATTTATTTAACATAACATAAGATCACGCCTGTATCCCGAATGGTTTAGGCGGGTAGTATAGTATATACTTTCTTCTCCAGCTCTTTGAGTTCCGAGTACAAATGCTGAAAACCACGTGATATCATTTATCTATAAATAAATAAATACACAGACATAGCAGACGGCCAGATGATCCATCACTTACCACGTTGATCTGATAAAGCTAAGTGAAATGCGGGTACTTAGTTCATTATGTGATGCTATACCTCTGACTGTCTCAATTGGGAATATATGTAGTTACGAGCTTTATAATGTTATCATCATTAATTTATGAGCCACGCTTTTGTCGGTGTAGCATTCTCCATGCTACTTTTTTAGGGAAAAATAGGGCAGTAGTTTCCCTCTTGCCTGCCGCTCAGCAGTCTGTTTGGCGCGAGTGGGATGGCGCCTAGAGCAGTATATTTCAAAGCTGTACTAGGACTCCAATCCTCGGCCTCTGAATAGTACTGACAGTTATTGCTGCCATCTGTCAGGTTCCAGGTTACAGTCCCTATGACTTGCCCCTTCCGCTCTGCATTGTCGTATCGATGGCTCCCATCTCCGTCTCTGCAACCGTTGAGGTCTTCACCTGTGTCCCTGGGCTAGGGTTCTACGTTATACCCCGTTACACTCTAGCCTACTGAACTAAGAGACGCCTACCCCTGCGGCAAAGACGCGCCGAACAGGAATTGCCTCAGTGGCAGAGAAGATGACTTTGTCCCTCCTGGGGCCGGGTTAATTAATGGTCTTGTATGAAACCAAAACCATAGGCAAGTCAACGATTATTTGTATGTTGTTCTTATATTTAAAATACACAGAAACTGCATTATTTCGTTCGGTATTTAAACATGCACAATACTTACATAAGTACATAAAGTCACGCACAACAGAGACTATGGAATTCCATTTGCTTCGATCCTGCCTGACACACTTTTCTTGCTTCCTGCACATTCATCAATCGTTTCATACATCCACGCCGTTTCAGAGTAGTGGTGGGTCGGTATTTAAGTAGTAGCTAGCCTATAGTAATATTTTCAAATAAGTACACGGATTTCTTTTGAAACGACAGTCTAGGAGAATAATAAAGATACATTGTTTTAAGTTTACGCGGTTATTATCATAATTAAAGCACATAATAACCGCGTTTCCTATTTAAACGCGGTATGAACCCGTTATTATGTGCTTTAATTAGAATAATAAACATATTTCCTCTAATGTCAAAGAGCAAGGAATAAATATAGGGGGTAGCTATAATAGATCTCTTAAGATCGCAATAGCTGTTCGGGTGTCCAACCCTTCTTAACCGGATCTAATCTCAATCTTAGGGAAGTGACTTTATCGAGCTTCGACCATGCGGCTGGCGTAACTGAACCATTTTTCATATCAAATCTTCTTCATCGTGTGGGTTGTGAGGTGGATTAATGACCTCAACCAACCGACCTAATCAGCTCTGATGTCAGGATTACTATTGCGATGTCAAAGGCCCCTTATATGTTTTTTTTTTTGACGTGACTTATTGTTGATTTGCCGCACATGGCATTAACTACTTGGCCGGACAAATGGGGAGCACTGAAGGCTCTCACCTGGTACAAAGTTTAAGACAACAGGCCTAAGGGTGCCCAGTTGGGTGCGAACCTCGGCTCAGGGCGTCGTCAGAAAGGAAAAATATTTATTGTATTGTTATTTTTACGTTGGTTATCTATAGGTGATTAGTTCATAACAGTCCATAATTTCTTCCTATTGCAGCGCATGGATCGTATAAGAATTTCCAACTAATATTATTTGCTTTGTGGTCGCATCGCAGGCCTAAACCAATGGTTGTCGAATTTGTTTTCAAATTCATGTCTCGATCATAAATGATTATTACGTGCTCAGCGGTGACGAAACCCACATTTCCGAGAAATGTATTTTCGGAGGTATGTGACCTAACCTGTATTTAGGCTGGTTTTCCCTTCGCGGGTTGGAAGGTCAGACAGGCAGTCGCTTCTGTAAAAACTGGACCCGTTAGGTAAACGGACCCTATGAAAAATGGGATGAAGCTAGGGAGATGATGATTATTTTCTCAGAAAAATAAACAATTGGATGCATTCTATGTTTTTTTTTAGCAGTCAGTAAAATTTAAAAAGCAAAGAAAAGTCTACTGCAAAACGCTACTTCTAAAATCTCTGCCGGCATTACGAGTTGAATTACAACAATGTTGATTGTCAGCGAGAAAGCGGGTGAAACAAAACGAGTGAGACTCCAAAATCAAGAGGTTACTTCAGTTGGTATTTCAGTAGGACTTGTTAGCCGCTAACAATCTGCGAACGAATGAGGGCTTAGCTTGGCCACAGGGGCGGGCTTAGGGTAATGAGTTGCTTTGACAGACAGACAGATAAATAGATAGTAAGAGTGACGTCACTCGATGCGACGCCTGAGCGGTGACACTCCGTTATTCTACATACATTTTCTTTTATGACCACAACGATATGTCACACCATACGTTGCAATCATACACTGGCATGCAAAACTAAATACTTAAGTACACTTTTAAAATTTCATTATAAAAGTTAGAGATTTAAAATAAAATTAAAACAACATTTTGTAGAACATTTGTCAGCTTTCTAGTAAACTCATGCATTAGTGAAATGTCGATTTCTTTTTATTTCGTAAGTTTCGTAAATTTCGTGTACTTAAAGAGGTATTGGCCCCGATTCCTGCAGACATCGCCTAATTTTATTTAAAGTTATATCCGTCATTTCCATATCCGTCGAAAAGGAAAGGGACGGATGATTCACAGCTCTTAATTTTAGGAAGAATGAGTGAATGAATGAATAACCCGGGCGAATCAAAAGGTACGTCGCTGGTATGCAATCCGTTTGACGTGCTGTCTACTTAACTGTGTCGGGTTATTGACGGATGTAAAATTTTTAGACGGTTGGTTTAGATTTGTGCTTAAAATTGACGTGTGTTCCATAAATGTTATGCTTGTCGATTACCCGTCCCTTTCCTTTTCGGCGGATAAGAAAATGACAGATATAACTTAAAATAAAATTAGATGGTATTTACAGGAATTAGCACCATTATTATTTTAAAAGTATACTTTAGCAGGCCAGTCTATTTACATGCTGCACGGCACCCGGATTTCGCGCGCGCCGCGATAAATAAACTAACTATTGGTTACGTGATGATAAACTGATTCTATTGGCTCATTTGTCGCTACGCGCACGTAAGATATAGCATGCAACGGCTTTTTATGTGTATAAAGTTAAAACACTCTAATCCACTGAATTCGACTTTATGAGTTTGACCCTTCTGAAACTTTGAATTGTACTGTATTCATGTGTTATGTCTGATTGTTGAAATTCTAGTTCTGTGCAATAAAGTATATTTGATTTTGATTTGATTTGATTGATAAAGATTTTATTTATCTGTTTCCAGGTTTACAGGATTTGTGTCTGGATAATGGCTATAGGATCGCCCGCTATTTCATGGGACTTAGACATAATTGGAAAGGAGTGAGTATATATAGAATATACTCTTCTGGCATACCCTTTCCGGAATGGAGGTATAGCTAAGTTATGTAAATCTATCCACGCATAGGTCAAGACAAAACTTCGTCAAATAATGTAACATTTTTTATGTATAAGCTAACGTATTACTCTAAGAAACTAATGGTCCTTTCTTACCCAACTCCATCTCTGACGGGCGGGATAGCGCGCAGAGTCGTGACTTGGCGTCCTCCCCTTTGTCTGGTTTCGTGAAAACGACATTATTACGTGCCACGGACTTTGTTATTGAAGAAACACGTAACGCGTTTGCCTATTGATAGAATCGACATAATACTGACTGTTTGCATTGCATATAGATTGCTTTTATGGCTGCCAATTTTCTCGAACAGATTAAAGTACTAAAAGACAATATGTGTGTCTTTTGCAGGATTTGCAAGTGGAGATATGGGACTGTTCGCCTGGATTGCAGCGAAATCGTTATCTGGTGTCATTTCTAGTGAGATACGACGCAATACAACTTTTATGATTGTAAATGGTTTTCGAGTAAGGTCTTGTATGGACAATAACTCACTGTAAGTTTAATGGGTTTGTTTGCTTTTGTTGGTTTCATAAACACACACCCGTCATCTCTAATGGGGTGAGCAGAGCCACAAGTAATCAAAGACAACTTGTTGCCACTGTCAAACTTGATCAGCCTATCTCTAATAATAGTACATCATGTCAGAAAGAACACGATCCCACTGTCGGATTATCTTACAAAATATTTAACCTGTATAAAGGATATCTGACATATTAATGCCTCAAAGTTTTCGTTACGATGTCACTTACACTGGTATACAGGGTGTATAAAGTATGGAACTGGAAATAATTTAAAAAGACAATAAAATTTTTCATGATTTTTGCAACGGAAAATTCCACTTGATATCAACTCAGAGAATCTGAATCTTCCTCAAAATTTTCGTTACGGAGTTACTAACATACTGTATTTATGATCCATACACGAATTCGAAACTCATTGGTTCCACAAGCTCGCAAATCATTGGTTTAGGATATTCATTAGATATAGACATGCATTTGGACTGCAAATAAACTGAAATCTAACAGCAATAGACTTCGGTTTTATTGCAGTCTGTTTGCAGTCTGGATGCAGTTATGTTTACCAGATATAAATCACATTTGAACTACAAGTCAGCCAAAAAAATGGCAGCAAAGTCCGTTTGTAATAGCTCTTAGTAACACAAAGACACAAGCAGGTGTTTTTATATGAGTTGTTGTTAACACTAAAGCGAGTTTATTTTTACAAAGGCTCCTGGAACTTTCATTTAACTTAACATAACTTGCCGGTGGGTGCAACACTTTAACTATTCAACACAATATGTTGATTTCACACGGCGTTTTTATTTATTATTATTTATTTTATTTGGCGAACTAACAGACTATGTCTGATAACAAGTTCCGGCCAATAGAATTTTAAGATTCATAACATGCTATGCTTTATGTAACAATAATTATTATGTGTAACTGTCGTCAGTATTTTACAGCAATAAAGAGTAAACAGAAAGAACAGTAAGGGTTACAAATGAGGAAGTGCTAGTAAGAGTAAGGGAAAAGAGACAAATACTGAGAATTATTGAGGACAGAAGAGGCAAGATGATTGGACACCTAATAAGACACGACGAATTCATTAAAAACATCATAGAAGGAAAGCTAGAAGGAAAGAGAGGAAGGGGAAGACCAAGAAGAGCTTACATGGAACAGATTAAAGAAAAGGTTAACGTCGTGTCTTATAGGGAAGTCAAGGAATTGGCCTTTGATAGACTGGAATGGAAAATGCTACACCGACAAGAGCGTGGCTCTTAAATTGATGATGATGATGAAAGAGTACACAAACAAACATAAGCTCACGACTATATTCCAATGGGGGTAGGCAGAGGTATATCCATCGCAAGATGAACTAAATACCCACACCTTACCGACAACTCTATTAGACTAACGTGATAGGTGGTGAGCCGTATCGCCGTCCATAATGGTTGAGCCAACTGTGCTTGTGAAAACTCCTGTACTGGGTTTTTGTTGATAATTTAAAATCATACCTCCGAAAATGCATTAGCTTCTATGCTGTTCTGGGAGCAAATAAAAAACATAGAAAACGTTCAGCTGCTTGTCTTCCCGGGCATGTCGTAAAAACCGACAGAGGGATTGTGTCATCCATCATGACTAATGTTATGGGCGATAGGCTGATCCCTTATCACCATAAGGTTCATCATATCCAGCTTACGACATCGTATCAACAGTGGCTGCAAGTTGTCTTTGATTACTTGTGGCTCTGCCCACCCCATTAGGGATTACGGGCGTGAGTTTATGTATGTGTATGTATGTAAAATGCATTTCTCAGGAATATGGGTTTCCTCACGATGTTTTCCTTCATCGCTGAGTACGTGATAATCATTTATGATCCAAACATGAATTGGTCCAAATCACTTTGTGAGACTGTCCTTTGTTTGGTAAGGACTTTTCAGGCTTGAATCACCTGATTGTCTGAAAAAGTAAGATGATTCCGTGCTTCGGAGGGCACGTTAAGCTGTTGGTCCCGGCTATTAGCCGTAAAAACACCTTCACCAACTCGCAGCGGAGCAGCGTGGTGGAGTATGCTCCATATCCTCTCCGGTTGATTGAGGGGAGGCCTGTGCCCAGCAGTGGGACGTATATAGGCTGTTTATGACACTACTATTCTACTACTACTATTGTACAAGTCGTTGTTTTTAACAGTAGAAAGATCCTCATTTAGCGTGTGAACGCCATAGTCGGTTAGGACTTTAACTTGGCTTATCTTAACTATAGTTTAAAGCTGCACTCACATCTTTTATTTTTAATCTCCACCAACGGCAAGCGCTATCAGAGTTGAAATTACTTTGTTCTTAAGCAAAGATCGAATATCTGCGTTCATTTTTCAATACTTTGTAAACGACTATCGTGGAACTTTTGTAATTAGGTGTCTTGGGGAGTTGGGAGCTCGGTAACCCTTGCCGGCTTTAGTTTAGGCGCTGAAACGTTTTATTTTTTTAGAGAATACGATGTTTTAGGGGATGTAAAATACAAGCTTTCACGAGGTTATTAGCAAGAACCAGATTTCCAGACACAATAGTTAAACAATGGGATTTGGATTTAAAAAGGCATCTGCTTCTTAGGAGGATAAGCTTATTATAAGATATATGATTATCTAAATATAAACCCTAGACAAACCTGGTGATAGTAACCTTGACACCAGGGTTGATTAGGTTGGTACTCCACCTCACACCCCACACGATAGAAGAAGAAGTTTTGTGGAATAAATGTTCTGATTTCTGATTTCAAGAGACATGGCTCATGTAATGATTAGACACTTACATCAGTAAAAAATATATAATCATATTTCTTATATTATCATAAAATGACAAAAAAAAATAAGTATTAATAGATTTGAATCGCAACTAACAGTTTGAAATCCACGATGTACCTCGTTCTTTTAAAAAGTTCGGATCTCGCTGAAATACATTTTTTATATTAAAAATAGTCGACTCGAATGAAAGGCGGCTTCAATACCCCGAAAAGGTTACGTGTATTACCTATAGAAATAGTATTGCAAATACGTAAAATCGGAAGTTTTCTGACGGATTGCGAGCAAAAAAGGAGCATGAAGTTAGTTTAATTGCCTACATGACTGTGAAAGTTTTTGACTAATTACGATTAAGTAGATGTTTTATTACAAAGCCATACTAGGATTACTCGGGGCGCCATCCCACTTGCGTCAGACAGAGTACTGCGGGGCGGAAGACAAGAGGGAAACCACTGCCCTATTTTTCCCTAAAAAAGTTTCTTAAATTGATGATGAGATTTTTTATGTCGTTTGTCTGTAATCAACTTTTCTTTATCTCTTTGTCTCTGTATGCAATAAAGTATTATACAAATAAGTAGATTTTCCGCACATGGAATTATAATCCGTTATAAGTTGAAAAATGAACTTGAATTAATCGCGTAGTGACAAATTGAACAAATTATTAACCTTAATCGAACTCTCATTCTTAATCATTAGGAACTGTATTGGATCTTCATAATCATAATCATAATCATATCATTTATCACACACATCATCATCATTTATCTTTTTTTTTTTCTTCAGTTTTACACTTTCTAGTTTTCTGATTACTTAGTACAATATCCGCTATAATAATGCATTATACTGTTTTGTCCAGCCAAGTAGTTAATACCATCTGCGGAAAATCTACAATAAGTAACGCCAAAAAAAGCATTTACTGTGCAAATTTCAACTAAGTATCAAATATGGTTCAAAAGACACAGCCTATTAAAGGTTGAACTTAGAGACCTTCTTCGAGACAAACGGACAGTCGGTTTAAGGGTACTATTTGTATATTGTATTTGTACAGAACCAGAAAAGTACTTTAAATCCATTATTTGTTCGAACAAAAAACAACAATCATTTTTCCTATACGATCGAAATATTTTTTTGCCTGATTCAAAATGGAATCATTTATAAATATTTTATTTTAAATAAAAAAACTACCTCTACTAAAGCAAAAATCGTCAAAATCGGACCTCTCCCTGGCAAATTACAACTGAAACCTTTTATTGATTCCACTAGAAACCTGTCCCTATAGATTAATCACCTTCATCTTAAGATTTAAAAACTCTTGATTGTGATACTGTTCACCTTGAGACGCTCGACATGAGCCCCGCCAACATTATTAGGAATGTCTCTTTTATAGTTATGCCATTTTGTGTAAGGTTTTTTATGTCATTATTTTATACTATGTACGTATGTGACGTTCTTTAATTGAAAATAATTCTTATTCTAATGCAAATTACGGGCGTGATTTTTATTTATGGTAGCTTGTAATTGGCCTTTATTTAATACTAAGTGTAACATTCTGTGAATTAAGCTGTAAGCTCCCCAAACAAAATAAAATAAAAATAATATAAGTAATATGAGTCTGAGCGAAAAGTTGCAGTGCTTACTTGATGAGTTTTTGGGATCTGCGTAAGCACCAGTAAAAATACAAACTTTTTAGTATAAGTAAGTAAGTAAGTAAGTAAGTAAAATCTTTATTTCCTCTACAAATTATAAAACACATGGATACATAATTACATACAAAAATACAATATTTGTAGAGGCTGGAGCCTAAACTAGGATACCCTGTGTTTTAGGACTCCAGGCCTCCACCCCCAAAAAGTCATGGTCAAGAAAAAATAACAAAATATAAAAAAAAATTAAGAAAAATTAAGTTAAGTTTTTTTTTTTTTTAAATTGTTAGACTAAATCATAAAATATTTCTTAAAAAGAAAATATCAAATTTATAAATGCTTGTATGTGTATGTGTGTGTGTGCGTGCGTGTGTGCGTGTGTGTGTATGTGTGTGTGCGTGTGTGTGTGTGTGTGCGTGTATGCGTGCGTGTGTGCGTCTCACTTCTATTTAATTATGTCTAAAAGATTCTCTGTTTCATCATAATTAAAATTCTCTAACCATTCAGCTACTGATTTTTTACATTGGTAAATGTTTAATGGGTAAATATTATTATCTTTGTTACATTTATTATAAAGGTAAGATCCTAGAAAGTCATAGAATCTTTTTGAAAAAGCTGTTTTAAATAATCTTGTAGGACAGACCAGGTCATGTCTTCTCATATTTTGAGTGAGGGTAGGATCATAGGTTATTTGCGAGTGTCTTTTGAGGATAGTATTTGCGATGAATAATTGACGAACTGTTAAAACTTTACATTCTTCATAGAGTTTAGACGTTGGGTACAAGAAGGGTCGAAAGGTTGAAACCTTTAATATCGCACGTTGAGCTACTTCTAGCTTTTTTAGAGTTGTTTTGTGGGTGCCTCCCCAAATGGTAATACAATAGGATAGTATTGATTGACACAACGCGTAATATACTATTTTTAAAATTTTATGATCCGCCATATGTCTCAGGGTTTTAAAAATGAATATTAATTTCCTAGTGCGAGCGGAGAGTGACTTAATGTGAGTTTTAAAGCTAAGGTTTTGGTCAAGATTTATACCAAGATATTTAATAACTGGTACGTTCTCGAGACAAGGACAAGAGCAAGGTAGTAGATCGAATTGACATTTGTGGGCTATAAGCTTGTGTTGATGAGTTACTGTGGAACGGAGAGAAAATAATATGTATTTAGTTTTGTCTGCATTTATCGTCAAAAGATTATTTGCCAGCCAGTGTAATACAGAATTCAAGCCATCTTGTGCGTTGAGAAAAAGTTCTTGGTAAGAGTCAGCTTGAAAAATCAAAGCAGTGTCATCTGCAAAAGAAACTATTTTACCGTTTTTTAAGTGAATATTACAAAGGTCATTTATAAATGTCAAGAAAAGGGAGGGTCCTAAAATACTCCCTTGAGGGACACCATAGACGACTGGTAGGTCCTCACTAAGATGATTATGAATTTTTACTACCTGTCTACGGTTAGTTAAATAACTCCGGAACAGGTCAAGCGATTGCCCCCTGATTCCAAGACGCTCTAGCTTTACAAGGAGCAGAGGAATCGAGACCGTGTCAAATGCCTTTGCTAAATCAAGAAACACAGACAAGCATTTTTTACCCTTATCCAAATTGGAAACAATGTATCCGGTAAGGTCATGGACAGCATCAGCAGTTGATTTTTTAGCTCGAAATCCATATTGATGTGGAGAAAGAAGGTTATTAGCTTCAAGATACTTAATTAGCCTTTTATTAATAATACGTTCCAGAATTTTAGATAAAGATGGTAAAATGGAAATTGGTCTATAATTTGAAACACGGTCTCGATCCCCAGCCTTAAAAATGGGTTTTATAACAGCTTTTTTAAAGGCTTCAGGAAATACGCCGGTAGACAGACTTAGCCTGCAAACATGCGTAATGGGGGGTACTAAGATGTTTTTAAATTGTATGAGGAGTGATGCAGGAATGCCGTCCCAACCCATAGCACAGTTATTTTTTAGGGACAGGATTAAGTTCTCAATTTCAGACTCATCGGTATCAATCATCGCAAAGGAATGAGGTAAATTGGCAGTATTGTAACCTGTATTGATTATGCCGCGGTTAGATAATTGTATATTTTCAGCTAGGGACTTGCCTATATTAGCAAAGTAATCATTTACTATATTGACAGATTGAGACGGGGTACTAGACGTGGTTAATAAGTTGATGGCAGAGTCTTTTGGTTTATTCATATTAGTATTCGTTTTTATAACTTCCCATATCTTTTTACTGTTAGAACCAGCTTCTTGAATTAACTTTCTTTGATGTTCACGTTTAACCTTTTTTAAGATGTCATTGCAGAAATTTCTATATCTCCGGTAAGTAACTTTGAGAATATTATCATCAGGGGAGTATTTAAGTTTTTTGTGCATGTTGTCGCGATTGCGAACACATCGTAGTAATCCTATAGTCATCCAGGGTTTAATGGTACGAGCGCGCCGGGGTACTTGTAACAATTGGGCATGGGAGACAAGGGCATGTGAAAGAAGATTAACTAGCAGATTTGCTGCAGCATTGGCATCATTTGATAGTAAGATCGGGCTAAAGTCAAGCGAATTCATTGTCGCATCCAGGCCAACATGGTCAATTTTAGAAATAATTGTTGGAGCGAATTTAGGCTTTTTTATATCAATGCAAAGTATAATGGCATCATGATCGGAAATGGATGAATGCAACACAAAAGTGCTATTAGACTTTTTAGTTTTCAGGATAAAATGGTCCAAGCATGAGTGTCGTCTAGTTGGAAGAGTGTGAGAGGGCAACATTCCATGCATGGCTAACAAATTCAAATAATCCTCAGAGTAATTTTCAGTGCTGTCAGGGGCAATGTTAATGTTAATGTCACCTGCTAGAATAATATTCGAAAACGAAGCAAGTGAAAGAAGTATATTGCAATCGCATCCAAACGCGCGTCCTGTCTCGCTTCAAAGTCCTTGAACATCGTACGCAAAGTTTCCTGAAGACTTGTAAAGAGATCCAATGAAGTGTCAGTTGATTCGATTTTGTTATCAAAACGGTTTTTACGCAGCGTAACATTCATAGTGTCACAACATTCAGCATTTGTACAAATGGTATGTGAACTTTGCGCCGCCGCCGAAAATGGCGCTGGGGTCGCCGGCGCGGATGGTGGTGGCGAGCGACGGACTTTAGGCATAATTTCGTCAACAAAAAATCAAGTACCACGACAACAGATTACAAAGACAGCAGACTTGAGTGAGAGTACAGCTAAGTAATATAAATAATAATATGTCTTTGTCTATCGCCAAAACTCATTCAATATAATGCAGGGGTCTTCAAAATTTGCCAGCGATCGATGATTTCATAGAAAAATTCTTCCGTCCAGTTTACCAAGATCTCTCAATAAGTGGTATCAAATATCTTCATTGATGCGAGGGCAAAATATGTAGTAAAATGGTAGGTAACTCACGCGCTAGATTTGTCTTTGTCTATCCAGTGCACTTGAAACACGTCAGCTATCTCTGTTAATAAATGAGTGAAGTATCGTGACGCACTTAATAAGGTCACTGCTGCATCAGACGAAAACCGCGCGCAATAAGCTGACTGGAGAACTCTTTATGTTTATGCAATCCTATTTTTGTAATACGATTTAATTTTGTAAATTGTAATTTTAAATAATAATAAAGAGCTAACTTTTTACACGTCTGAACTGGTCAGAATCCGGAGGGGAAGTATAAGGAAACATCGTTTTTTGTATAAGGTACGTAAGTTTTCGCCACAAACACGGTAGTAAGTAAAGTTCGAGGCGCGTTCAGGAACAATATCTTCCATGTTTACTTCGAAATGGAACCGTGAAGGTTCGTTATTATCACTTTTAAATTTAGTCATTAATTATATTCACCGTGGCTCACCGAAATGATATCCAAGGAAAAGGGACTCCCAGTAAACACCGCCGTACCTAACTTTAAATTGGTTTTTCTACCGCTCTATAGAACGTCGAGAATTTCATTCTTTCATTTTGCAGAATTCTTTGTGAGGGGGTCTTATTACGAATATTATGAATAAGCGAAATATTAAGATTCGACTTTTGTCAGTGATGAGTTTAATTCTGATTTTTGCATTGAAGTCCAATCCCGTTGATGAATAATTTGAGAATATTGAAGACTGAACGTAATTTCACAAAGACATTTTATTTTTTTCAAATTTTTAAATGAGATGTGGCACAGGGCGTTTCACGCTGAGAATATTTATTACTGTGGTCCTGTGCTACAAAGGCTTTCTTCTCAAACGGGGAGCGCCGGTTCGTATCCCGCACCGGTTCAAACCGGTCTTGCTTCAATGAGTTATTAATTTATCTTAAGTGCAGTTTTTACTAACACAGTTGGCTCGATAGACGGCGATACGGCTCACGACCCATCACGTTGGCCGAACAGAAAGCTTGGTAAAGCGTCGGTACTTACTTCGTCTTGCGTTGGATTTACCTCTGATTACCCCAATTGGAATATAGCGTGAGCTTATGTTATATTATGTAATTATTGTGTATTATGTAACTAACGTAACGCAGAGCGTATGAAGGATAATAGAATTGCGAAACCGGTAGGTATATAAAGCGAAAGATCATGTGGTGAAATTTGTCCAACCCATCGTCATGTAGGTAATAGTCCATCATTTTAAAAAGGCTGGTGGTAGGGCTGGCAGAGGAAAGCCTAGAAGGACTTACATTGACCGAATTGGAGATGTACGCTCAACTCTGAATCGGCGTGCGTGTATGAGGTGATTGATGAATGTGGAGGAAGCAAGAGAAGTGTGTCAGGATCGAAGCAAATGGAATTCTATAGTCTCTGTTTATCCTGGTGGGAAATTGGCGTGGGTTTATGCATGTATGTAACTAACCTGGACCGCAGGAGGTTATGCTGGCTACGGGCTTGTTACGTGTGTCACTGTAAGTAATTGCAAGTTATTTGCTAGTGACTTAGATTCTGCCCAACCCGATGAGGATTACGGGCGAATTTTATCCCTCTATCTTGCAGCCAATAATGTCGCAAGAGCGATATTGCTGTCGACAAAATTAAGTTTTTCGCGTCACGTCAACTCGAATTTGCCACGGTCGTGGTTCGCGGCGAATCAATATGCCGACAAATTGCCAAGGGATAGTGTCTGAACATTTTTAGACCACTTTTTAGTAAGTAATATAGGTAAGTACACTATACTTAAAGGTTGCCTGGAAGAGATTGCTACTTAGCAATAAAGCCGGCTCATATACTCATTCTATTTCTCTTTTGTTTTGTATTTTCCTGTTTGTGCAATAAAGTATTTGTATGTTATGTTATGATAAGTACCTTATTTTTACTGTGTAAAAGATTGACCCGTTATATAGGCGATGCGCTGGTTACCTATCTGTAATCACACGGTTGTTATCTGTTAAGAAGCGGCCGCACGAAACCGATTCTGGCTGGACAGCTACATTGATTCACCAGCTATTCATTGCGTAGAAACGCAAGCGCTAGTTTTGGTTGCACTATATCAAAGAAGCAATGAATGATGTGAGTAGTTTTGTAATAATGATCATTGCCTCATATAATATGATCGTTTTGTGCATATTTCATATTATATGCATCATAGTACCCTCCGGTTGATTGAGGGGAGGCCTGCGCCCAACAGTGGGACGTATATAGGCTGTTTATGTTATGTATGTATGCATCTTAGGAGTTCATATCAAAAGCAGCTGCAAGTTGTTTTCTGATAAGTTGTGGGTTTGTCTACCCAATGGCGACGCGCCTTGCAATGCGCCCATGCAACGCGCTTCCATAAAGCACGATGCACACAGGCGGCACCGTGGGTTGGAATATTTTATAATAGTCGAGAAAGTACGCATAATGTATGTTTACATAGAATTCCGGGCATAGCTTCGCTAGGTTACATACATAGTAGGCCAAATATTCCGCAAATATATATTATTCGTCCTCGGTGTCACATAATTATATATTTTTTTAATTTAAATAAATATACTTAAATATAAACTTTTTTTTTTATTACATAACAAATTTTAATTTAATTCAAAAATATTTTAAACAAGATCATTAAATCCACCACAGGCTTCGTCAAAAAGGAACTAAAAACAAGAATAAACCATAAATCCACAAATGTTTCGTCAAAATACAAACCGAAATCAGCAACAAGCTTCGTCATTATTCGAGTAGCCCGCCCCAAACTAACCCATCCACTTAAACTTCATAATATTAATCAATCTAGCCTACAAGTTAATACGCAATTTATCTATAATACATAATCATGAATTGATAGAATTTGTTACTTTGGTTATTTATTTCCTCAGATGGAGTCAACAAAATTCACGCTCTATTTGATGACTTACCAAAGACTTCAAAACCGAATAGTTCGGTCCGGTAACAGTCAAACCAAATATATTTGGTATTCTATTAAATCACAGTCTGCGCATCTCTATAAGTAATCAACCGATTACCGCCTTAGAATGCTAACGGTACCGTCTTATTTTTATTTATTTATCATAGATACAATTTAATGCTACATTTTAAATAGTTAACATCGGAAAACCCTAAAAGGGTTTGTCCCGACATTAATCCCACATATTATTATACTATAGAGATATACTAAAGTGGCAATCTATACCGCAACGAACTACACCTCCGCTGGATATCACAATATCTTTACAAACATGGTAGGCAAGTACAAGTTGATCGCATACGTAGTAGTGGTGGCGGCTCGCGTCGCAGCGCACTGCACGAACCGGTCCTGTGCTCACGCTATAGAGGATGCTCCGAGAAGTAGTGACTTTTAAAACTTTCGAACAAATGTTTTTTTAATACTGAAGTTAACGTTTTCGTAGTCATGTTCAACCTAGATTGTAATGGTCTGTGTACATCCAGCCTAAACTCGGCCTAACCGTTTGTAATTTTTCACCGACAGACCCAACATTTTTTACATAAACCAACACAAAGAAATAATATGGCGCGTGTATGTAAAACGTGATGGAAACAATTTTCCCTTTAAGGGGGATACCCTTATCAATCATAGCAAGATCCCGCATACGGGCGATTGAATGTCGATTGAATCGAGCGGTTGACAAACGACAAGCACAACACGATACCTCACGCCTGAGTGACGCGCGTTTAATAATAAGCCTCGTTTCAAAGGTAACAACCTTCGTGGTCTAATGGTTAAAGCGATAGGCTCACAATCTAGAGCTTCCGGATTCGATATTCAGCGGGGCATAATCACAGAAAAACGTTCATCGGTCAGGGGCCTTTGGCGATTCAATAATAACCCTGACACCTGGGTTATGATGAGGTTGGTAATCCACCCACACGATAAGAAGACAGAAAAACATTATGTGATCCCTAGTTTGGTGATTCGACAGAGGGCAGCAGTAACTGTCAGTAGTATTCAGAGGCGGAGGACAGGAGTCCTAGTACGGCCTTGAAATAAATTACTTTGGGCGCCATCACGGAAAGCAAGAGGGAAACCACTGCCCTATTTTCCCTAAAAAGTACCATGGATTACATAGACAAGAACGTGGCTGTTAAATTAGTGATGGCTAATATTACAATACGAGACCTTCCTTTTTATCATATAAATAGACCAAAGCAGGTACTGACAATGGAGATAGGTTACTCTTTCCTGGGATAGACAGACGCACAGATTCAAGACAAAAAAGAAGGAAATAAATACTTTTGAAGCAAGAGAAGTGTGTCAGGATCGAAGCAAATGGAATTCTATAGTCTCTGCTTACCCCGGTGGGAAATAGGCGTGAGTTTATGTATATATGTAAATACTTTTGTAACAAATAAAAAATAATTGGGAGCGGATAGTTGCCGTTCTATACGTAGTATTATTTCTTATTCTATGGCAGATGATATGGAGAATGTGAATAGTATATACACCAACTCCGCGCCATATTTAAGACCCACGTAATAGAGAGCGAGCCTATTGCCATGAACCGGGCACAAATCTTGGAAGCCATGTGATATCAATATCTTTCTACATGAGTTCGAACTCATAGTCGAATTCAGTGGTTTATAGC
The DNA here is from genome assembly GCF_024362695.1 of Pectinophora gossypiella. NCBI lineage: Eukaryota > Metazoa > Arthropoda > Insecta > Lepidoptera > Gelechiidae > Pectinophora > Pectinophora gossypiella. Next base: position 13,418,069 of record NC_065407.1, read on the forward strand.
CAAAGCCGAGATTTGAACCCGTTAAACTACGATCTATGTTAAGCATTTACGGTACAGGGCTGTCACGGATTTTCGATAGGTAATGCAGGTTAATAAAGGCAATAAAGGAGGCTTGAGTATTGCCAGGTTATGACACCAATTTAGCGGGCACCCAGCGTGTCGTCTATATGGTATATTTAATTTATTAAAACACAGGTGCGGCCCAATTTATGCCTTAAGTATATTACGTAAAGTATTATAATCTACCCCCCGTTGTACCTCCACTTAAGTAATTTAATTTTGTCGCTTTTATGTTTTAGCTACATACGTACAGTCATGAGTAATATCATGTACACACTTTAGAACCCTGTCGCACTATCATATTTGACATTTAATGAGACTTACGGTTTCATTTGTCAAAAAAGTTAATGTGACATGGTTTCAAAGTGTATACATATTATTAGTGCTCGCGACCGTATATATTTCCATGTCGTCGTATAATAGAGAAATCACATTCGCATGTGGTTTTTGTTTATCACTTTTTTTTCGTGACTTGTAGATTTGCCGCAGATTGCAATGTTTATCACCGTTGTTGGCATTCCCAACAAAATTATATTTCATATTTTTAAGTATGGCAATACTTGCCTTCTGAATCTCGAATCTAACTAACGTGTATCGTGTGTTAAACCTTTATAATATAAAAATTAATAAAAGTGCAGTCAACAACACTGTCCAGCTGTGTTATTCCCTATACCATCAAGCAGAGCATCGACCACACCTAGATGCCCACAACCGTAATAGACTGTAACTATTGGAAATTCATAAAAGTGTGTAAAAATAAAATTGTAGGAAATTCAATAAGCTTTCATCATCATCATCTTCCTAGCATTAACCATATAGCTATTATTATTATTGGCTATTTCATGATCGTTGTTTTATATTTTAATTGATTTTATTTGTTTTGTCTGTTTATTTTTATTTTATTTATTATTTTAATTTATTTGAATGTTTTATTATGTAAATTATGGATCATTGTCATCTGAAATAAAGCAATTTTTTTTAATTAACCAGTTTTTCACAGGATCCGTTACCTGAAGATTTGAAGCCTGTCTGACCAGCCCAATACGGGGTAGGTCACATAACAAGTCAATACAATACAATACAAAAACTCTATATTGCTCTTAAAACAAACATTAAAATAAACAATTGTAACCAGTTAGGTAGTACAATAGGCGGCTTTATTGCTAAGGTAGCATTCTCATCCAGGCAACTTTTCGGTAGCGTAAAATAAAAGTGAAAAAATGTTAGTATACATAAATAATACATAGAAGACAATAAATAATTAATATAATTATATATAATAGTTACAATGACAATAAAATATACCTCTATAAATTAAATACCTACCCTAAAATATGTCAAAAACACAAATGTAATAAATAGTCTTGTGACTATATATAAATACGTATTATATTACCTACTTAATAAATAAGAAGATGTAGAAGAATGTAGAAGAGGAAGAAATCCTAACATAACCTAACATCACATCACGTATATGGTAGGCAGGTGTATAACATTATTTTACCGTAAGATTATAAATACCGTTAACTTATAATAAATCTGGTGAGAATGTAAGGTAAAGAAAATTAATGTGAACAGGTATAAAAATAACGTATCAAAATTCGATAGTTTATAATAATATTCCGTGAATTAACCGTCAAATTGTAAACGAACAAGCTCAGGTGCGCAGACGTACTCTGGCCATAGTTGTAAAGTTAAAACTAGTTTTCTCTAGTTAAAACTAGGTTTTACAACAAGTTTTTTTTTAAAATTAGAGTTTAGATCTGGCGTGTCGTCATCATAATATTTGTTTGAAATTATGGTCTTCTTGCTCAAGATGAGGTATAGAAAAATGTATTACGTCGACGGCACTGCTACGGCGTAGCAGACACCTACACAGGTGCTACGCGTAGGAAAAGTGGAGCATCTATTCCGAGAAATAGTGGTTAGAAACTGTTAGAAATAAGGATTTTAATCAGAAAAGTATGATTTTAGAATTAATTCCACAAATGTGGGAGTGCGTTTTTAAGTAAAGTTACGTAAGTGTACTATAAGTAGATCTTCTACTATCGTGTGCGTTGTGAGGTGGATTACAAACCTCATCAGCCCTGGTGTCAGGATTACTACTGAGCCGCCAATGGCCCCTGACATGGCTCATGTAACGACTAGTTACTTACATCAGTAAGTAGTAACCGGGACCAACAGCTTAACGTGCCTCCGAAGCACGGATCATCTTGCTTTCGGACAATCAGGTGATCAGCCTGTAATGTCCTAACCAAACTAGGGATCACAAAGTGATTTTTGTGATATGTCCCCCCGGGATTTGAACCCGGGACCTCCGGATTGTGAGCCCAATGCTCAAACCACTGGACCACGGAGGTTAAGTAGATGATTGGTTGGTCTTCCATCGTGGTGGTTGTGACGTGGATTTAGACCTCATCAACCTTGGTGTCAGGCTTATTATTAAGCCAAAGGCCCATGACATGACATAATGTAATGATTGTTTGGTGACGAGGGTGTGCTGCGGCCAAAGGATGATTCGGGGTACCGAACTGAGCATAAGGACCCCGCTAGCCAAGTTGGTAGTGTGACTAGGGATCGACGATCGATGGGTTGTTAAGCTGGTGCTAGTACATTTTCAAATATTATATAGAAATAGAAAATAGAAAAATATTTATTTCAAAAAAAGAGAGATTTACAAAAGTAATCTGTTACAAAAAATTGGTTTTATGAGGTAGTTTCAGAAAGTCTACATATAGACAGATTAAACAGCGGACCCTGCACTAAGCATAAGCCTGTATCGCAGGGACCCGAAAAAAACGATTTAACATTGTTTGGTTTTGTTCGGACTTATCCAGAAGCAACAGATGAAACATTTTAAAGGTTATATGTTATTGAAACCTTTCCAGAAATCACTGACCCAGTAATATAAGTCATCATACATTTTCTTTTATCTTTATTTTCTTATGAGATATCATCTTGTTACGTAGACCTCTCGATTCCGCTTCCAGTCACTTGTATCGTCCGAAGTTCCTTTTTCACTTTTATTTTATAATAAAAGCCTCCCTTGGCGGTATCATATTCGTTTTTATTCATATTTATTCGGAATCAATCAATCTTTGCTGCTATTTTTCGATCGGCTCGGCTGGGAAAGAAAATAAATCTTTTGTAAAAGTTTTCTCAACAGGATAGGTATTATTCATGAGCGTGCCAACCAGTTGATTGATCGCGCTGTTTGCTTATCTGTGTAAAATGTAAGCTATAGCGGTTTGTACTTTAAAATGGCGTTGATAAGGTTAAGGATACACGATGCCAGTCACTAACCCTATACCTATGGCCTTTCTCTTACAGTGAGGTACCAAACATGCCCGGAAAAACAAGTTGAAATCGTTATTCGTTTTTTATTATTCCAACATAGAAGACATTTATTTATTATATTACTTATAGAAATTATAATAAAAACCTTCATGGTCTAGTAAAGCATTGAGTTCATCTGGAAGTTCGGTTTTGGATCTAAGATTGTCTAAAATCACTTTGTGAAACTGTCCTTTGTTTGGCCGTAAAAGTAAGTTGTGTCCCAGCGTCGGAAGGTACGTTAAGCTGTTGGTTCCGGGTTACAGGCCCAAACGCCTTCACCAACTCACACCGCACTGAAGCTGCGTGGTGGACTGAATACTCCATTGGATGGTGTGGAGATTTCCACACCCCCTCCTGTTAATTGAGGGGAAGTCTGTGCCCAGCAGTGGGACAAATGTAGACTATTTGTGTATGTTTATGTATGTTAATATTTTGGCTTTAGGAACTACGTTTAGTTATTTCTATTTGTTGAAATTATTAGTATTTGCATTTGGTAGACAAGTCGCTTTACACTACACCTGACTCTGTTGGTGACATCGGCAAACCGCAACATCGTTTCAATGTGCTCCACACTACCTGTGTTTATATATGTAGTTAAATACAAGATTCGTTTAAACATTACCTAGTGTCTATCGTGTTAAATGATTCTTTAACAAAAACATAATGTTACGGAAGTGGATTTCGGGAATGGAAGTAAACTCATTGAGTCCAAGGAGAAACGAATTTATTCACTATACACACGGTACAGATACCACACAGGGCTTCGTGGTATAACTCCGTCACCGTCACTTCACTTAATTAGGCGACACTCGAACACAACACGAAATTCGACACTAACACTGCGCTTAATACCGCACTTGACACTGCTTAAAACACTGTTCTTCACTTCCACTTTTTCCTTACTTTCACTTTTTCACTTCTTCTTCTTGCTCCCATCGCTTTAGAAACTGAACTGGTTCTCCTTCTCGCTCTTTAGGGTATACCCTATAGTCTCAGTAACCAGAATAGTTGATTCTTCTGAATAAAAACTAAGACTGACAATGTACTCTTCGGCCTTAATTCTGAAATCAAACTAAGACTTGACTTCGGCCTTAATTTTGTAAAAATACGCCAGATTCGGTTTCGGCCTTCTATGAATTTTATAATTAAAAAAAATAAATAAAAATAACATATGACTTGGCTGTATGGGGTATGATCCCTTTGCCTGTCCTACGGACAAAAAAAGGAACCTTCTAGTAAAGAAAAACAAGGACGATGCTATGCGTCAGAAAAGAGAAAGAAGGATTATGGTGACATTCCAGAACTTTGGTTGCGGTGTTTGTTTATGCGATGTGACATTGTCAATTCGTCACAATGGTATACCCGTACCAACTACCACAACATAGCAACACGCGTGTATAACATAAGCTTACGCACGACTATATCTCCATGGAGTAGTTAGTGGTTCATCCATCGAAAGATGAACTAAGTACCCACACCTCACCGAGATTTCTCTTCTTGTTAGGTGGTGGCCCTATCACCGTCGATAATGCTCGAGCCAGCTGTGTTAGTAAATATTGTGTAAAGTAATAACTCATTGGTGTAAGTCCTGTACCGGGGTTCAAACCGCCGCTCACTGTTTGAGAAGCAAGCCGGTGTACCATAAACCACAGTGACTATTCTATAATAATAATAGTTTAGTGATAATCTATAATAGTTACGAAAACCGCCAGTTTTTATAGTTCAAACCAAACATAATGATTGAACATGTTTTTGCAGCTTACACTCTGTATCTACTGTATACTAATGTTTTACATTGAAATAGCAATATTTAGACATTGTGCTCAAGGAATCTGTCAAAAAGATGGATTGTAATATATGAGCTACTTTGTTAATTACAAACTGTTCATTAGGTCTTTTAATTAAAAATTTCTAGTCCTTTCTTCTGCTCATTCATATACGTAACATCTAGCGAAATGACAGAGTACGCGCCCTGTACAATTCCCGCGGATTTTAATCGAGCTAATTGACAAGTCGTACAAAGTCACAATAATAATTAAAAATGTACATATTGCTGTTGTAGTTTCTTGTAATTTTTTCTCCTCAGCCATAACACGTTGCGAAATGTCGTAGATTCAAAAATGTTGAATTAACCTTCAACAAGTTTATCGATGATAATTACGTTGAATAAGTCTTCTTATTCAGATTTCGCAGGTGCTTGTTTCATAGCGTGGGTGTCCATTTATAAAACTAAAATAACTGTGTTTTGTTTTTTACATTACAAATTGTATAATTCTATATAGGTTGCATGAATTATCTGTGGAAACTGTCTTGTTGTTAAAATACTTATCTGTACTTATTTAAATGTGTTATAAAATACAACTGTTTGTTTCCCAACTAAACAAACTAACATCCTCCTATGCTTTTGGTAATTGTTTTGTAAAAAAAAATTGTGATGTTATTGTCTTGTCTTTGAGTGTGGCGTCCTTTTATAATAAACAATTTCTATTCTATTCTATTCTAAACTAAAACAAAATAAGCAAAAAGTTTTTCTATGATAATTATTATTTATTAAGTGTAATAAATGAATTTCAAGTTTTTAACAATTTTATAAAACGAACTTTCCAATACACGGGCATACCACACTCGATGTTACGCAAATCCTTTGAACGAGGTTTTTAAAAGCCTGACAAATGTGGCAATATTAAGGTGGTCACAGACTGGTAACGAGCGGATGTAATGTAAACAATGATATAATCGCTTTTGAGCGTTGTGATACAGAACTCTGACGGACAACAAACTTTCTATAATGTTAGAAATTGTGAACTTTCATGTACTGTAATGATCGTCTCTCGGGTTGATACACTTACTGCTGTAATGTTACGCAATAAATGAGCCTACGATATTTTTATACACGATAAATAAACCAGTTCGCTTGGATCTGTTATCGCGTCGCGTGGTAATGTGGGCAGGTGTACGAGTATTCGCAATATAATTCTTAATTCCAATCAGGCACCTTAGCCAAGTTAGTTTCGTAATTGATTGCAACTTGACTAATGTAATGTAACAGGGGTCGGTACATTACAAGCCAACGCTCATGTTGAGTGACCGCCTTTAGGGATAAATAAAAGCTAGAAATACAGACACGATAACTTTTTGCCTTCCGTTCTAAGTCCACTAACGAACAGGTTAATCCCATTGGATCAACGTCGTGGTCGATCCATGTGAGCCTGTCTATATTTAATATTGCAACGCGTTCAGGGTTGCCTCAGCAAAATTTTAAAATCATATTTGTGTTTATTTGTTATATACAGAGAAACATCCCTGACGTTCCATATACAAATCGCATTCTTACTTCTTCTATCGTGTGAATTGTGAGGTAGATTACCAACCCCATCAACCCTGGTGTCAGGGTTATTACTGAGCCGCCATAGACCACTGAAATGACTCATGTAACGACTACGTACTTACATCAGTAAGTAATAACTGGGACCAACGGCTTAACGTGCCTTCCAAAGCACGGATCATCTTACTTTTTGGATATTCAGGTGATCAGTCTGTAAAGTCCTAATCAAACAAGGGATCACAAAGTGATTTTTGTGATTTGTCCCCACCGGGATTCGTACCCGGGACCTCCGGATCGTCATTCTTACTGATACCGCCTTATAGAGTAAGTGTGAGCGAGATAACTTTATTTAAAAAAAGTATAAACCGCATGCAAATCAAAACGGTGGATCTCTGTTTTGTCCGTTTCATACTAGTGTAGAGAAGTGGATGCCTCATTCAATATAGGTTGGTACATGTGAAAATGTTTTGTTCGGAATTTAAGGGTTATTCAAGTTTATTGAGGCAGGAATTGAAATTTACGTTGGCAACACTGCTAATAATGCCCGAGGCATTCACATTCTAATTAATAATTAGTACCGACATTTATTCCGCTCTCCATTTCAAATGTTGAATTTGCCTTGTAATCTGGAATTGTGTTGGACTATTCATTGGTATCGGACAATAGGAATTCGGAACATAATTCTAAATAAATAATACATTATCGCAAACAAATTTGCTATACGCATCATTTATTCTATTGGTTTTACGATTTGTTTGTTTGATATGTTTATTATTTAAACTATTTATGGGATTGGGAGCAATCCAAAAATAAAGAAACGATAATAGGTGTCGTAAAATCGATAAGAGTGATGGTACCTTTCTACAATGATGGACTATTTGATCTATTCTGGGACCTAATAATACTTAATACTTATGGTGATCAGAGGGATTAGACAGGGCTCGCTCAAGACCGCGACATGCGGAAAGAAATGGTGGAGGCCTTTGCCCAGCAGTGGGATCAAGTGGTCTAGTAAAATACTAATGAACCCTTTTATCACTTCTATTGTAACATTAAGGATTGTCACTGCGAACCAAAGTAGCTTTTGCATTGTTACAATTCGCTTCTTAGTCAAAGTGTCACTGTATGGGCCTCCATTAACGGAATTAGGGTCTTTTTGTTCGCCCGTGAACATTTTGTACAGTATAATGCAACGCTTAAGGGCGCCGAGGTGTAAATTGCTATGTATATTTCATCAAGAGCCACTGCTTACATTGTTATCATTGTGTAAATTTTTCACGACTAAGTCTTCATAAAAGAGGATTATTCATACCGCTGTCGACGAAAGATGGGACGCACTTATTTTATGTTCGAAAATCTTGTCGTGTTGTAAAAGTAAGTAGCTCTCCATTGAATTTATGGGGCATTTTAGCTTAAAAAAAATTGTGATGTAGTGGGATGTTTTATTTATTTTTTTAATAATTCGACCTCTATCGTTATGAGTTATGACTAAACAAAACTAAAAAGCCCGTTTTCTTAGTTTCGTTAATCTAGGAAAATAACTTTTTTCAAATGGGTAATGCCTAGGGCAAACAAATTACAAAAATTAAATTAATAAAGTACTACAAGTCTAAAGCTAATAAAATCATTTTTTTTATTTCCTATTTAATTTATTTACTAATTTTTATTAGGACTTTTAAGTCGTATCAAATTTACGTTAACATTTTACATAAATTCAGTAGTATACATACATACATAAACAGCCTATATACGTCCCACTGCTGGGCACACGCGTCCCCTTAATCAAATCAGGGGTTGGAACAGTATCATAAATGTATAATTTTTATTTTGGGCAGAAGGAAAGCGGGAAACCACTGCCCTATTTTTCCCTAAAAGTAGTATGGAGAGGAATGCTACACCGACAAGAGCGTGTGAATATAATATTATTTTATTACCATTACGATGTCACGGCGTATGTTTTCATACAAATTCTGTAAAACATACTTGTTTTTAGAAATAAGAAACAGTTTCTTGTGTTACAATATGCGCCGCTGCTCCTGCGCTGCTACTGCTTTTGAGTACAGAAGCCTTGAGGTTGCTGTTGCTATGGGACATAGTATAAACGTCGTTTAGTTTGTTCTGAAACTACATATAAAGGTATTACGTGCATTGACAAAATCACGTTGGTCTAACAGAAACTTCGGTGAAGTGTGGGTACTTAGTTCATCTTGCGATGGATATACTGAGTGTTAGTGACATCGTATCGAAAGATTTGATGGGTGATTTAGACCATGATTCTCAGATGACATCAAACGGAATTTTCCGTCGCAAAAGTATGGAACTGAAAATAATTAAAAAAAAGACACTAAAATTTTCATGAAATAAAAAAGGAAAATCCACTTCATATCAACTCAGTATTCGTTGCGGTGTCACTAACACCCATACGTATTCATATGGCTTTGTGCCCTGTAAGTTCTTGTACGGGGTGTAAGTGAAATTGTAACGAATACTGAGGGGGATGATTCAGCGTATTATTCTGAATTAATATCAAGTGGAATGTTCCGTCGCATTTTTTTTGTTTTCATTCTAAAGTTTAAATCAGACGTTGCAATGCTGATGTCAGATAACAGTTCTGGAAAAAGTTATGTCTAGCAAAGTCGTCAAGTCAGTTCTGATGCGGGCAGCTGATCGAAACCTGGCGTAATTACCAGCATGGTGCCAACAAAGGGAACTTCAAGAGCCTGAAGAACCTTTTGTCGTTCGTTTTATCTTAATTGCTTTAAGAAACTCGATATCGCGACAAGATGCTTTTTATTCCTCCACTCTACTCTCTGATGGCAAACAATGATGAAACTTGGAATTAGTTTTCGGTTTGATAACAGCCCCATTGTTTTTTCTTCCTCCTGTTATTACTTTTCGGAGAGCAATTCGGGTTTTATAGATTTTGGGGTTTATTTTCTTGGGGAAGTATTTGTGGGATCGAAAGCATTGAATGCTCTAGGGATTAAAAACGTATGGGCATCTTTTACTTTAGATACAGATTTGGGGATAATTTGAGTTTTGGTTCCTTTTTTTTTAATTTATTTGAACCAAAACTTAAACATTTTTACAACATCTAAGGTCCTGGCGCTTTCAAGTGGCTTGTTAGGAACATAATGAATAATAATAAAACTTATTTAATACACACACATACATAAAAAGGTCACGCCTATTTCCTGTTGGGGTAGGTAGACGGAATTCCACTTACTGATCTTGACACCCCACTTTCGCAATGGAGGAGCGTGGTGGTGTACGGTCCATACCCCCTCCGGTTTATTGAGGGGAGGCCTGTGCCTAGCAGTGGGACGTACATATAAGCTGCTTATGTTATGTATGTTTGTAACTGACTTCAATGATACGTTCATGTTGAGAAGTACAAAATGATGATCGCACAAACTCATAGCATGTCTATCTTTCCCTACTCATGACCAAAAACAAATGAAGAATGACATTCCTTATTTGAAATTAAAAGCTCTAATTCTTTTAGCTCAGATTATTTAGCCATGAAATAGCCCTTTATCCTTTGTCAACTCAGGGTTACAGCGCAAAGATAAACTCAAAAGGTGGTTTGGAAAGCGCACAGAACTTTATCCACGTCACGGAATTCCTCTCAAATTCCGTGTGAGGTACAAAAACACGTTCCTCTTGTGTTATTGCAGACGGTTTAAATTGTATTTTAGTAAGTTACTACACCTAATTTATCATCTTAAATGTTTTGTGAGAACAGAAAATGGTCTGAGGTAGTGTGAAGCCGTATATTTAGTGTCGCCGCGACTTGTAAGTTATTGCGGTAATATATCTGATTCAGTTGTCGGATCATTGGGGAGGATAGAAAAATGTGGCCATTTAACATAAACTCATGCGCACGATCCCTAATGGGGTCGGCAGGGGCACAACCAAGATAGCCTGCAGCCAGTTTTGTTACGAAATTTTAAGGCAGATTTGATGAATTGTTGGGTGAGAGGTCCATCATGTTGAAGCGAATACAATCCCTTAAGTAACGCTGTTTGTTTGTTATCTATTTTACGTGTAAACTGTTAAACCAATTTGGGCGAAATATGGCACAAAAATAGACCAAAACCAAAGAACAGACAAGGAGTCTGGACAAAGTTGAGGGCGGAAAGCTAGTCTTAATAATGAACGTTAAGTGTAGTGTCCATTACTTAGTACTTTTCAACAATTTACGGCTACTTAGTACGTCCTTGTTCGTTAGAGCTGAGTGGCGTAATTACCTATTTACAAAGTTCCACAACTCAGTGCCTGAAGGCTCCTTCATAAAGGAATGTTTAATTTTATGAAGTTAGAGATAGAAGACCGCGATCTCGTTTTATTGTCATGAATTTTATAGAGATTAGCCGTCTAGGAGACATAAATATTTGAAAACTTGAGAAAATAGTATAAAAGATTTTTTCTTGCCAAAGTTGATCTTCTTCTTCTTCTTCTTCTGTCGAGTGAGGTCAATGATCTACCTCATAAACCCTGGGTATTAATGTGCCGCCATAGGCTCCTAATATGACGTCTATAGGCTGAATAATGAAATTCCTTGATTGTCCGAAAAATAAGATGACTCCGTGCTTCGGAAGGCACGTTAAGCCGTTGGTCCCAGTTACTACTTGCTGATGTAAGTAAGTAGTCAATACATGAGCCATGTCAGGGGCCTTTGGCGGCTCAATAGTAACCCTGACACCAGGGTTGATGAGGTTAGTACTCCACTTCACAACCCACACGATAGAAGAAGAAGGGGAAAATAGAGGAGTGGTTGAGTTGAGTGGTGGTGGTGCTGGGTGGTGGTCTGGGTGGTGGTTCTGGGTGGTGGTGCTGGGTGGTGGTGCTCGGTGGTGGTGGTGCTGGGTAGTGGTGCTGGGTGGTAGCGGTGCTGGGTGGTAACGGTGCTGGGTGGTAGCGGTGCTGGGTGGTTCAGTGGTTGAGGCGGGTGAGCTTATGGTAGCTTACTTTAATAATCAAACATTTTGTTCGATGGAACATTGCGTCTACACGTGGGTCACAGTCCTAAAATGAATATGATAAATCAAATGGTGACAGTTTACCAATCCCTATAATTTTGAAATGGACAATTATTGGCTACTTCACCGTTTTCGGTTAAGTATTTTAAAAATTACATACGATTATTTTATACCTCTTAAAAATTTATATTTTCTCGAAAAAGCTTTCTAATAATATTATATAGAAAATACATCTTTTTTTCTTAATTAATTTCAAATTTCGCACGAAAACGGTTGGTCACGTGACATTCTGCCCGGTGACGTCACATTTCAATAAACAAAGAAACATCTGTCAAGTAGTCAATTGCCACTCCCACTAATCGTTACATTAACAAAGTCCTAAATATCATATTGCAAATGCCACTGTAAAGTTATCATTTTGACCAACAAAGCTGGGTTCGGAATCAGGAAGTAGGTAGTCCGGGTCAGTAGCGCACGAGCGGTGTGGAAATTAACGCCAGCTACTCTGTGTAGAGGGGCCTTGAGGGAATACAATTCGGGATTTAGACAACACGACACAGAAACATAAAATAAACTGAAGCCTATACAGGGTGTTAGTGATATCGTAACGAAAACTTTGAGGGATGATTCAAACCATGATTCTGAGTTAATATCAAGTGAAATTTTTCGTCGCACAAGGAAAGGTATAAAACTGAAAATAATTAAAAACAACACAAAATTTTTTTTGTTAATTTAATTTGTTTAATGTTTTATTAATTTAATTCATTTGCCATTTTAAAAACAACCTACCGCCATTTTGCTTGTCACTCCGAAATCCTCTCTTCTCTCTCGATCACTCCTCGCTCTCTCTTTATGACTACCCAATCATAGAACATACATTAATACTACCTACTTACTACTATTGTGTCTACGTATATTATGTTCTGCGTGATCTACGCATGGTAACCCTATTTGAACCCCATATGGGACGATGCCATCGTTCGCGATTACTGACGCGGTAACAGAGTTTCCGCTCTGTATGACGCATATTGTCTTTCTAAACAGCTTTGTAGATTTCAGCTAGTTGCGAAGATAACGTTTCAGAGGGACGTGATGGGAAGACTAAGTTGATGTAAATGTATAAAACTTATATACGAGAGAGATAGAGAACACTCGCTATTGAACGGCGTTTTTTGCATGATTCTTTGTATATTTGCGTCGGATACATCACTATTTGGACGAGATTTGAGCCTTATTTTTGAATCGGTAGATTTCAACTCGCTTGAAAAAATATATACCTGTTTCATCTTGCAAATGACAAGTTCTGATGTGCTGCGTGAAATGGGTATATATTTTCGAAGGTGATTTGAAGGCGAGCAATTAAAAAATGAGGCCCCAGAAAAGCTATCACCTCCCTAGCGTTATTCCGTTTTTCACAGAGTCCGCTTACCCATTTTTTTACAAAAGCGACTGCCTGTCTCACCTTCTAACCTGCGTTGGGAAAATGCATTTCTCGGGAATATGGGTTTCCTCACAATGTTTCCCTTCACTGCTGCGCACGTGATAATCATTTATGATCTAAACATGAATTCGAAACATAACATATTATCATGCTTTTATCTCCGAAAGGGTAGGTAGAGGTATAGTACCTATATAAACTCTTTGCCAGCTATGTTGAAGTCGTGTGAAAAAACAAGATAATGCTAGGGAGTTGATGATGATTATGTTATGGTCTGTAAAATAAGAAAGCTTAAAAGTCACAATGGACCTTCAAACATATTGCTAGCCAGTTTAAATGACCACTCATTATGCTCATTCGAATCTACTAAAATAATGTTTCACATTTACAATGATAAATGCAAAAATTCACTGAAACTGAAGTGTAATTTATTGCCTAAAAACTCAAACCCTAAATTAGGGCCATAAAACAAAAACTGTATTGATACATATCGGCAAGATTTTCCCGCTTATTTGTCAGGATCCTGCAAAAGTTCCCTACTTATGGTACCCGAGGAACCCTTATTGCCAGCTATTTGTAATACACACGATTTTCTTTAGAAAACACTCCTAAAGCCATTTGCGTGAATTCAACCATTTACCATTGTTAGGACTAGATGAATGGGCTCGAATTAGTACCGACGAAGAGAAAAAGTTTTCGCTACGTTGTGATACCTTTGAGGATTTTGTCTTTTAAATGTATACTTGGAATTTCGAGCGCTTGAAATTAAGATTGCATTGTCGGATAGAAACAAAAACAAAATGTAATTATGGTAATGATCTTCAGTCTGGAATTTTTCTTAGAAATCTTTTGTAAGAAAATTTAAATGACCCGTCCTGATTTTTCGTTGGTACGTCCATTTAGTAATTCTCATTACCCGTTTGAGAAGCGAACGAAGGGTAATGAGTTTACATGAACATAATATTTACGGCTGTAGGTACAACAAACAATGTACTCCGAAAATGGTAGTTGTACGATTGTGACGATACAATTACTAGACTAATGAAGAATAATACCCACTACGTATAAAATGGCCGCCCCGCACCAATTCTTATCGGACGCCGACCTCACCCCCTCTAGGTCTTCATCATCATCAACCCATTAACGTCCCTACTGCTGGGGCACGGGCCTTCCCTATGGATGGATAGCGAGATCGGGCCTTAAACTATCCCGCGAGCCCAGTGCGGATTGACGGTTATTCACGACTGCTAATGCAGCCGGGACTAACGGCTTCACGTGCCTTCCGAAGCACGGAGGAGCTCAAGATGAATACTTTTTTTGTGTGGTCACCCATCCTATGACCGGCCTTTGCGAAAGTTGCTTAACTTCAACAATCGCAGACCGAGCGCGTTCTGGCGCTCTGGGTCTTACTTAAGTCTAAATACCTGTATGCTTAAGGCGCTCGGCCTGACTCAAAATTAAACTTATAAATTCAAATAAGCATATAAGTAAGTAAACGACTCATATTTATCAAACTCCAAATTAAGTCTAGACGTGGTCCATATCAATAGTTTAATGAACTATTTATGACAAAAAATACCCAATTTCCACAAATTTTCTTTCCTAAATTCAAAACTGCATTCCTTTAAAATTACTCACCTGGGTACACGTAGTAGGGTGGCGGTAAATCGTCGCATTATCGAAACGTTACCGGGGTTTTATAGCCGTTCGTCATGCAAACTTAGTGCGATAGGGTGACCATACTTAGGTGGCGTTAGTGTACTTTTTATGACATGCTCTAGCGATTATGACCCGGCCTACAATCTGGACGATTCCATTTTCCGGGTTCACTGTTACAATTAAGAATGTCAACATTACAGGTGGGGCACAAGTAACAAGGAAAAATTTGAAACTAGTCGTAGCGAAGTGAACCTGAAGTAATCGAAGGCAATAATATATCATCATCATCAGCCCATTAACGTCCCCACTGCTGGGGCACGGGCCTTCCCTATGGATGGATAGGGAGATCGGGCCTTAAACCATCACGCGGGCCCAGTGCGGTTATTAACGACTGCTAATGCAGCCGGGACCAACGGCTTAACGTGCCTTCCGAAGCGCGGAGGAGCTCGAGATGAAAACTTTTTTTTGTGGTCACCCATCCTATGACCGGCCTTTGCGAAAGTTGCTTAACTTCAACATTCGCAGACCGAGCGCGTTAACCGCTGCGCCACCGAGCTCCTCAATCGAAGGCAATATAAAGTGACATGACAATCCCATACATTTTATTCGATTACAATGTACTTAGCTCAAATTTTTTAAATTTTTTTTTTACGTTTTTCCTCACCTTATGGTTGTCTGGAAGAAATCGCTTTAAGCGATAAGGCCGCCATTTGCCATGTACTTAATTAAGAGACTGTTTGTAATTATATCATTTTATTTTGGTGCAATAAAGTGTATTTGTATTGTATTGTATTGTAGCTCTTCATAATCGTTTGCAACAAGGGGTTATATGTTTCAAGACGGATGTATGGGCCTGTCCACATAACCACGGCACGACGTCGTCGCCGTGGAACGGTGCGGTGCCGTGGCGCGGCACGTTGCCGTAACGTGGGAATTTACGTTGCCGTACCGTAAAAATGTACCTCACGACACCGCAAAGTTACACACACAACAGAAGCAGAATACGTTTTGTGCGGTCCATATCTACAACGAGACTGTTATTTATTTGGTGAAGAATGTACCGAAAGTTTACAAGCCACGGCAACGTGTAACTTTGCGGTGTCGTGAGGTACATATTTACGGTACGGCAACGTAAATTCCCACGTTACGGCAACGTGCCGCGTCACGGCACCGCACCGTTCCACGGCGACGACGTCGTGCCGTGGTGATGTGGACAGGCCCTAAGAGTCGTATCGTGACAAGTGATCAGCCTATTGGGAATCGCAGTCCTGGTGTTCTGGATGGTGTTCTCGAAGGTATTGTGTATTGTTTCTGGCTCAGATTCAAACGGCAAATGGCTTGGTGAAAATAGTTATATTCACTGATTATAATTTGTTGATAACACAAAGTATGGTCAAGCGGACAAGTTACAACATGTTGCGTGCGCGTTCAAAAGTCGCTCTATATCTATGTCAAACAGCGAACGTTCAGAAACATGATACTTTAAAAGGAACGTTCGGAAATTAACAAAATAATATTATTACGTCATGAATATTTAAAATTAACTTAATAATAATTAAAATTATTACGATAGATAAAAATCTAATCTAAATAAATCGTGAGCGTAATTCGCCACAAGCCTATTGCCCATAATTCATATTTCATCTTGTTAAAAACGGGGAGCCCTCTGTCAGGTTTGGCGACATGCCCGGATAGTTAAGCTGAACGAGTTTTATGTTTTAATCGCTCTCAGTCCAGTATAGAAGATGACTATCATTCTGATATCTTCTGATAGTTGTGGCTTTGTTCACTTTATTAGGGATCATGGACGTAACTGGTCGCGGGAAGCCGCTGGATGCGGGTAGCGCAGGACCGATCGTCGTGGAGATCCTTGGGGGAGTCAGGCCAGCAGTGGGCGTCGTACGGCTGATGATGATGTATTTCGCGTTGGCTTAGGCAGATACCATGGAATTCCAGTAACTAAGATCCTGACAGATCACTTTCGCTTCTTCCACACTCTTATCACGCACTCCTTTGTAAAGTCCTCTTAAATAGGTTTTTACTTAAAATATTCTGGATTTAAACACGGTATATACACCTGGGCCTTCTTCTAACTCAACCACTTACACTCGCATCATTTGTTAGTCTACTCTCTTTTATTCTTTCTACATGTCCGAACTGAACGAACATGAGGAGCTCGGTGGCGCAGCGTTAAACGCGTTCGGTCTGCGATTGTTGAAGTTAAGCAACTTTCGCAAAGGCCGGTCATAGGATGGGTGACCACAAAAAAAAAAGTTTTCATCTCGAGCTCCTCCGCGTTTCGGAAGGCACGTTAAGCCGTTGGTCCCGCACTGGGCCCGCGTGATGGTTTAAGGCCCGATCTCCCTATCCATCCATAGGGAAGGCCGTGCCCCAGCAGTGGGGACGTTAATGGGCTGATGATGATGATGATGACATGTCCGAACCATCTAAGCAAGCTCAATTCTCGTGACTACATTTCTTTTCACACCATAGCACTCTCTATATGTGTATGTTTTATAAATGCATTAGTCCAAAAATGACCGCCCAAGTTTATTGGCTCCATCATGCGAGCAACACCGATACGGTCTACATCTAGATTGCCAAAGTGTTGTTTGGCTAAGTACCGGAACAACTGCGCTGGAATGCAATTTAGGAGCACCAGTGTTTTCAGCTATTCACATGAGTTGCCAGGTAATGGAACACCACTATATTGGACATCGAAACTAATATTACAAATGCAGAAGTCGGATAGAGACAAAAACAAAATGTAATTATGGTAATGATCTTCAGGTTGATTCTGACTCCTGATTTTTGGTTGGTACTTCCATTTAGTAATTCTCATTATCCGTTTGAAAAGCGAATGGAGGGTAATGAGTTTTCATGGACATAATAATATGTACGTCTCTTAAATACGATTGTTCGTTTCAATATACTCCGAAGGTGGTAGATGTACGATTGTGACGATACAATTACTAGACTAATGAAGAGTAATACCTACGGCGTAAGGATAAAACCCTTCGTCCTCATAATATTATATTCTCAAAATATTACATTCGCAAAACATAACATTCGCAAAATAAAAAGGCCGCCCCGCACCAATTCGTATAGGACCTCGACCTCACCCCCTCTGGGTCTTACTTTAGTCTATAAAGCTGTATGCACTGATTGTCTCACTTGCATCCAAAATGAACTTATACTTATTATTATATTTATTTTTAACTCAATATTAATTAATTTTTCATTTTAATAAATATGATTAAATGAATTTTAAATTTTAAAATTTGCTGTCGATCCGATTAACGCTGACTGCGTAATATTGAAGCTGGACATACGCAATGCTTTTAATTCCCTAGAAAGAGACGTTTTGTTAGCGGAAGCAAAAGAGAACATTCCCTGCCTGTACCGATTTCTCCTTCAGATCTCTTTTACGGAGAATCTCTTATCCAATCTCAGGTTGGGGCCCAACAGGGGGACCCACTTGGCCCCCTTATCTTTAGCCTGGCCATTCATAAAATAATATCTCAGCTCGAATCCCCACTTAATGTTTGGTACCTCGATGACGGAACTATCGGGGGGAAGCCTGAGGTTGTGGAAAGAGATATGTTTTTCCTTACACCACGGCTGAGGGAGCTGGGGCTGGAGGTGGGCTCCGCAAAATGTGAATTTTTCGCTTGCGGTCCGGCAGCGGAGAATAGGTTTCAACGGTTTGGCTCTCTGATCCCGGGCTTGAGGGAACTGAATTCAGCAAATTTTTGCCTACTTGGCGCTCCCATTTTTCCTACAGGAGTCCCAGGGGCCATACGCCAGAAAAAGGAATTACTAGAGAGGGCCCAGGAGCGCCTCAGTTCTCTCCCTGCACACGTGGCCTTGTTGTTATTGCGGGTTTGCTTTGCGGTTCCGAGGGTAACCTATTTGGTGCGGACGTCTCCGACTTGGCTGTTCCCAACGGAAGTGGCATCCTTCGACGCGGTTACCAAGCTTTCTGTGGAGGGCATTCTTAATGTCTCGCTCGACAGTACCCAGTGGACTCAGACGTCCCTGCCTATACGGCTGGGCGGCCTAGGAATAAGGTGTATGGGGGATATAGGAGTGCCTGCATTCTTGGCATCATCACATGGGGTCTCAGACCTGGTGTCATCTATATTGTCACCCGCTACTGGTAGAGTGAGTATACCCTTCGCTGACGGCGCGTTGACTGTGTGGCGGGGTCTCAATCCTGCTTCCACGGTACCCGAGGCTGTGTGTTCTCAGCGAGGGTGGGACGACACTCAGGCGACGGCTGTTCTTCAGCGTTTGGTGGAAAATGCCTCAGGGGTGGATTTGGCCAGGCTACGTGCGGTGTCACAGCCGGAACCAGGTGCGTGGCTGCATGCAATACCTTCTCCGCACATGGGGACTCTCCTGGATAATGACTCCGTGCGGGTGGCGGTTGCTCTTCGCCTGGGCTGCAACGTTTGCGAACGTCATTTATGCGTTTGTGGCTCTATGGTGGAGGCCGATGGACATCACGCCTTAAGTTGTTGTCGCTGCTCGGGGAGGTTCCCGCGTCACCACGCCCTGAACGATTTGCTCCGACGTGCCCTGGTGTCCGCCCAAATACCGTGTGTCCTCGAGCCTCCTGGGCTTAGTCGCTCAGATGGAAAGAGGCCAGACGGACTGACTTTGGTGCCTTGGAAGAACGGTAGGTGCTTGATCTGGGACGCTACTTGCGTCAGCACCTTTGCCGCTAGTCACCTAAGTCGGACGGTTAGAAAACCCGGGGCTGCAGCGGAATGCGCAGCGGTGAAAAAGCGGGAAAAATACTCAGCCCTCGCCCAGCAATATATTTTCGTGCCGTTCGCGGTGGAAGCTGCGGGCTCCTGGTGTGTGGAGGCGAAGGCATTTGTGGCTGAGGTGGGCCGGCGATTGAGAGAACGTGGTTATGACGCCCGCTCCGGTTCGTACCTTGTGCAACGGTTGTCCATCGCTATCCAGCGTGGAAAAGCGGCTAGTTTGATGGGCACCTTTGCGCCGGGAATGATACGAGGTGGATTATTTGAACATGACGCACGTGCACATAGACGTTAATTCACTGATGTTGGATTAATTTAAAATTCATTTAATTATCATTTAAAAAAAAAATATGATTTTAATTTTAAGTTTTGATTTTAATAATTTTTAACTTTATTTCATTATTATTATTTTTTTCATTGTAATCACTTTTAATTTTAATATTTGGGACCTAATTATATAATATAAATAAATAGCCTATATACGTCCCACTGCTGGGCACAGGCCTCCTCTCAATCAACCGGAGAGGGTATGGAGCATACTCCACCACGCTGCTCCACTGCGGGTTGGTGGAGGTGTTGTTACGGCTAATAGCCAGGACCAACGGCTTAACGTGCCCTCCGAAGCACGGAATCAACTTACTTTTTCGGACAATCAGGTGATTCAAGCCTGAAAAGTCCTTACCAAACAAAGGACAGTCTCACAAAGTGATTTCGACAATGTCCCCATCGGGAATCGAACCCGGACCTCCAGATCGTGAGCCTAACGCTCTTATCGCTAGACCACGGAGGCTGTTACAATATGGGTACCTTTTTTTAGGTATTTTTATAAGTTTATTGGTCCCAGATTATTGGCTCCATCATGTGAGCAACACCAATACGTTCTACATCAAGATTGCCAAAGTGTTGTTTGGCTAAGTACCGAAACAACTGTGCTGTATCTATAATCCATTTCTGTAAATTTGTTTTGTTTGTTGTGTGCAATAAAGTATATTTGATTTGATTTAAATGCAATTTAGGAGCCCCAGTGTTTTGAGCTATCACTATTTTGGACATCCAAACTAATATTACAAATGCGCAGGTAACTGTCTGTTAGCTTTTCAGACTTAAACTAGAGGTGATTTAGGTGAAACTTGGAGGAAGATAGGTTGAGACCCAGGTACATACGATAGGTAGTTATTATCTTGGAAGTCATTAAAGAACCCTTGAAGTGTAATAATAACCCTGACACCAGGGTTGACGAGGTTGGTAATTCACCTCACAACCGACACGATAGATGAAGACCCCGGTGGGAAATAGGCGAGAGTTTGTATGTATGTATGTGTCAACCCTTGAGTGGGTGAAAAGGGGAGTGAAAAGATCGCACCGCCTACGATAACCAAAGTCCATGTAGGCGGAGGTGCCAACGGAAAACCAAAGCAGAAAGAATTAAAAAAACAAGAATGAATAATAATAAAATATAGGACGAGTACGATCACGAGCATTAATATGTATACACTTTGGTACCATGTCACATTAACTTTTTTGACAAATTGGACTGTAAGTCTCACTAAATGTCAAATATGTTAGTGCGACGGAGTCCTAAAGTGGGTACATTATATTGGTCATGACTGTATTCCCCTCTCTACACCAAATCGGTGCAGAGCGAGATTTACCTCCCTCCCCCCTCCCGCCGCTGGGTCTCACTTCAGTGTAAGCATATACATACATACATAAACTGCCTATATACGTCCCACTGCTGGGCACAGGCCTCCCCTCAATCAACCAGAGGGGGTATGGAGCATACTCCACCACGCTGCTCCACTGCGGGTTGGTCGAAAAACACTAACTTATTGCTTATAGTAATCATTTTCCTTTTGTTTACAGATTCCAATGGTTAAATAATAAACACACTACTCGACGAGTTTATGAGTTGGCAAATTGTTTATTACCACATAATTAATACGACTTTAATGACTTACGACTTAATTATTCAGTTAAGTATATTGAGCAGTTAAAATGGTAACGGCCTCCGTGGTCTAGTTTTTAGAGTGTTAGCCTCTCGATGGTCCCTGGTTCGATTCCCAGTGGAGTGGAGACATCACATTTTGTGATCTCTAGTTTAATTAGAACCCAATTACCATATAGCCAATTAATTGTTAGTTTTACGTGTATATTGTGTGTGGGTTTTGTTTTGTTTTGTGTTGTGATTTTATTGTCATGTATCTATATTCCTTGTCTGTGGCGGCTTAAAATATTTAATAAAATACTTTCTTTCTTTCAATTGTCCGTAAAGTAAAATATGTTTTAATTTATAAAAAATGGCTTAACTTATGCCGTTGTGCTTAGGCACCATTTTGTGCCGGTTTTAAGTCATATGCATGTAAGGGTGACAGGGATATCGCCCCTTTTAAAAGGGGTTACACTAGAGGTTATTTGCAACAAATCAAGACCTATCAAGCACGGGTCGGATATAAGCCGCTTCTGAGATATCGCGGGTGTATTTTTTTTGTACTTTCTGTCTTTTTTGATATTCCAGCGTTGTCATTACCATAACATAAGCATAGAGTAAGGAATAATACTACGTATAGAACTCTCCGCTCCCCACCAGCGTCTGAGCTAGGTTTACCTCACCCTCTCTTGAACATAGTTTAGACCTGAATCGTATGGTGTCAGACGTCACACACACAGATGTGCGTGTACAATAATGTCAATGTGTAGTGTCTGTTGAAAACGAGATTGTTTGTATGAAGTGTCCGGGGTGTGACATAAGATAAATAGCCTATATACGTCCCACTGCTTCGCACAGGCCTCTCCTCAATCAACCGGAGGGGGTATGGAGAATACAGCATACTCCACCACGCTGCTCCACTGCGTGTTGGTGCCACTGCAAGTTCATTTATTATATGGATGGAAAAGTACACAAATAAAGCGAACGCTGAAACGTATCACAGACCGAAAAACAAGTTACGACAGATAGCATCATAATTTATGTCCACACCAGGTTACAAAAAATACTTTACATCTAGAAACGTGTAGACGCCAAAAAAACTTATTCCTTTTCTACTAGGTAATTATCGTCCACTAAGAAACTTGTAGTTAAACGTCTTAGCGAGAGTTATAACAAATTGTGGCCCAAAAAAATTACAGAAAATTCTATTTAATTTATCTGGTAAAACCATCACAACTAAAAGTGGAACGTTTAATGAAATCTGCATAAGTCCTCAAACGAACAACAAAGCCGGAGAAGACGCATTCTGCATTTCAACTGTTGCCTCGGGCTGAAAAAAAGTAAAAAAAAGTAAAAATGCAAAGGAGCGAGCGACAAACGGGGCGCGGGATGCAATCAACATCTCATTAGTAGACTGCCTTAATTCCTGTCTCCTGGGACCTTCCCTGATTTCTTCGATAAACCGTTTATTACAATTTCTTTTTTTACTCCAGCCTCTGTTCTTGTCTCGCGAATATCAGCGTTATCCGATCGGTGATTATGTTAAAAATTGAGCGAATTTAGATTGGATTCGATAGAAGGTACCTACGAGTAAATTGCGAGCCGAGGGAAAACTTTAATGAACTCAATACTGGCTCCGGACATTTCGACGTTTGCGATTTTTAATTTACTTTTTTGAATTGCTACATAGAATAAACAATTATACTACGTAGGTGCCGATAGCATGAAAATTCTCCGCCTCGCACTATTTGAGCTTTCTTCAAATCCCTCTAATAATTATAACCATAGCATAGTCTCGGAACCTCGGAAGTACGCCTGGTATTCTCATTAGTGACAACTTGACGACTAGCGTAAGCCAATCATCAGTCTATGCAGGATGTTAGTCACATAGTAACGAATACTGAGGGGAATGATTCAGACAGATTTTCCGTCACAAAATTTATGATTCTTATTTGCGTTTTTTGAAATTATATTTATTTCAATTCTATACTTTAGCGAAGGGAAATTCCACTTGATATTAATTCAGAATAATGAGCTAAATCTATCTCAGTATTTGTTACGATGTCATTTCAACCCCGTATAAGTATGTACAGGTAGTCATACAAGTGTGTATGACTGTTAGTCTCAACGGAACAAATACTGAGGGGGATGATTCAGACCATGATTTTGAGTTGATACCAAGTGGAATTTCCTATCGGAAAATGCATGAAAATTTTAGTGTCTTTTTTAATAATTTTCAGTTCCATACTTTTACGACGGAAAATTCTCCTTGATAACTACTCAGAATAAAGGTCATTCCTTAAAGTTTTCGTTACGATGCCACTAACTGTATGTTGTCACTAAGTGAAAAATATAAGGCTATTTGTCGTGGGCGATAAGCCAGGATGTTGGAGAGAAGTTGCTTTGTTGGATTCCAGGATATGACTGGTTTTAGAATAACGCACACTTGACTTTAATATTACTTTTAATGTTGAGCATCTGTTTCACCGGTCACTGATAAAAAACAAACATATATAAACTCATCTGCCCATAATCCCTAATCAAAGACAACCTGCACCCACTGTTGATACGAAGTCCTAAGATGGATATGATAAATCTTACGGTAATAAGAAATCTGTCACACTGAGAAACTTTTGATGCAATATGCCAATCCGTCTGATAGTAGGACCTACAAATAAATTTTGGATAATTTCTGTATAACATATCTTACACATATCAGCAAATGGTGACACAGACCTCAACGGGGCCTTAATTAGGTTCTCTTTCAATTTTACATATGTATCCTTGTAGATAAAAAGGAAAACGCCTTTGAGATTTGACTTTTCTTGTAGAATTCCCAAGACACGGGTACTAGGGTAGCAGAGGCGCGCAGTAATTTAATGAGTTGACCCGCTAATTGGCGAACAGCTGCTTCCTACAGCCAATGTTTAAATTAACTGCCGCCGCTCTCCACTGTTTCTGCTTCTGCTCAAACTGTTCACTAATTCTGTTTTTAAAATTTCAAACCGAGAAGCAATTGTTCTACTGTTTATTTTTCAACTTTCATTTTGTATTTCAAAAGCCAACGGCTTAATTTTAAAACAAAATTAAGTTTTTTTTTCTTGACTTGGCTTATTGTGAATTCAGATACCTGGGACGTTTTTACGTGATGGACTTATTATCTAAATAGGTGATGAGCGTGTTACCTTTCATCATACATAGGTACTTATGTAGTAAACAAACGTCAAAGGTAACAAGTTATTTCTCTGCTAATCAAAAGAATTTCAGGCGTTCATTTTGTATCCGACTGCCCCGGACAATGTTTCTGGTTCGGCAAAATGGACTCTTCTATTTAAAAGCAAATTATGTAAACTCAGACATTTCGCTAGACTTTTAAAAATGGTAATTTTATTACTAATAGCATTTTAACAAGATCATTACACACAAAAACTTTATTACGTTCTAAAAGTCTTTCATCGTAAAAACTTTTTGAATTTGAAGAGGTTTAAATTGTCACATAAAACAAATATTAAGTATAACGCTAGAATATCTGTCTGTAAAATACGTTTAATTTTCATTATTTAATGTCTTTCTAGAGGTACTTATTATACGAGGCATCATCATCATCTCCCAAGCATTATCCTGTTTTTCACATGTCCCCTTACCTAACCTGAGGATTTGACAGGTCCTTCAACCCGTGAAGGGAAAACCAGCCCAATATAGGGCATTTCTCGGGAATGTGGGTACCTATTATACGAGTAAGTATTTGAACAATATCGTTGCACATTATCCGAGACTCCGTTGAGTAATTTAATTTTCACTTTACTCATAGTTATACTGACAATCAATAACTCGTTTAGCAATAACATTACAACTTATAAATTCCTTATTCTGCTTCTATGCTGTTCTGGGAGCAAATAAAAAACATAGAAAACGTTCAGCTGCTTGTCTTCCCGGGCATGTCGTAAAAACCGACAAAGGGATTGAGTCCTCTAACATGATGGACTAATGTTATGGGCGATAGGCTGATCCCTTATCACCATAAGGTTCATCATATCCAGCTTACGACATCGTACCAACAGTGGCTGCAAGTCGTCTTTGATTACTTGTGGCTCTGCCCACCCCATTAGGGATTAGGGCGTGAGTTTATGTATGTATGTATGTTATAAATTCCTTAGGTACATACAACACATTTTGTTTTCATTATAATGCTACAGTTATACATTATACATTATTCTACTCAGTTTATAGTACTCCGCGATAGCAGGTACAATTTTCTGTTAGTGATACAGTTTTTGGAAGTGCCACCATTATAATATTACTATAGCTATGTAGATTATCACTAATAAATTACATTACATGTTTTAATGTTCGTCGGCAATCATCATATTTCCGAATACAATCGAATGCCAATTTCCATTTGATCACCAATTATTACATTTGTCATATATCAGAATTTGAATTTAGAACTTAAAAATGTTGTTGTTTTTTTCACGTGACAATTGACAATCAAAACCAAACAAAACAATTTATAACTCAAATAAAGTACCTCGTTCTAAATTCAAATTCTGATACTAAATTGCACTGTACAAATGTGTTCAAATAAAATATCTGTTTCAATAATTTCTAAAACAAACCATTCTGTGGGTGAGAGGCAAGCTAACGAAGTCAAATTTATGAAAAATTGTTTAAAATCCCCTCCGGCGGTGGCTATGAATAGAGATAAACTAATTTTAAAATGGAAACTTCGGTAGCAATCAAATATCAAAATCCGTCTATTTTGAGTGCTTAATTAAGTGTAGAGGGGAAACAATGCAATAAATGGGATCCAAACTTTCGATTCGTCCTACCATAGTTAAATGTCGAAACAGGGTTGTGAGACTTAGTCTTCGACTTTCAACATTTTGTAAATATTTTGCGTCTTAACAAAGGAGTGTCTTAGTAAATGTAATTTCTATACTAAACCAAGAAAGAGAACTGAAAATAAGTTTAAAAACTAAAAAGTATACATAAAAACGCTTATCCCGTTATAGACTACGGAACTCCGCTTACTACAATCCTGAGACACCTCTTTCGCTTCCTCCATTCTCGTCAAAGACTTCATGCACGCTTCAAACTACTCTTGACCTGGTTTGATCGCATTGCGCCAAGGCCCTTTTTCTTCCAACTCTACCACTTACACGCGTATCATAAATCTTTTTTCGTAAGTCTACTTTCATTCATTCATCAAAGTATGATACAAGGAATATTTTTCCGAATCCATGATAGCCTGCAGCGCTGTTGAGAGAACGTATGACTTACATCGCAGTATCACGGTTTAAAACCCGGTTTTTGCTCTGAACTACTTTATCCCCATATAGCTAGGCAGAGGTGTATACATTAGGTATATTCACCCACTCCTCGCCAGCTATGTTTAAGTCCCAATAAAGTGCGAGCCTATTGCCATTTACCAGGCAAAAATTTTGGAAACTACACGATATCAATTATCTATGATTCCAAACATGAATTTAAACTCACAAAATTGAATTCAGTAGATCAGTGTTTTAGTGACCTTACGATGTAAGTTGAGGAGCTCGGTGGCGCAGCAGTAAACGCGCTCGGCCTGCGATTGTTGAAGTTAAGCAACTTTCGCAAAGGCCGGTCATAGGATGGGTGACCACAAAAAAAAGGTTTCATCTCGAGCTCCTCCGTGCTTCGGAAGGCACGTTAAGCCGTTGGTCCCGGCTGCATTAGCAGTCGTTAATAACCACCAATCCGCACTGGGCCCGCGTGGTGGTTTAAGGCCCGATCTCCCTATCCATCCATAGGAAAGGCCCGTTCCCCAGCAGTGGGGACGTTAATGGGCTGGTGATGATGATGACGATGTATGTCATGCATTCTTAGAACACAGCTATCACGGATTCACATTTAACTCTTAACGCCGAGATTTCCAGACACAATAGTTAAACAATGGGTTTTGGATTTTAAAAGAACATTCGGTCTTACGACTTTAATATATTACTATCAAGGCAATTTAAAAAACATTGGCAACCCTATCGCCCCTCCGGAGGCCTATTTAAGTTAATTTTCGCTAAACAGTATAATCAATCGAAATTTTCAACCGAGTCATGAATAATTCCTTAACAACAAGGCGCGGCGGCCGAAGTTTCCTCCGCTCATCCGAACACACGCCTTACAATTCACGAGCTCCACAAACTTTTACTCTGATTCTTTTATTTTTGTTATAATGTAAGTAGGTACCTAACGCAACCTTTTTGTAGTCCATAGTATAATTAAACCTTTTTTAAAATTATTGCTGTATAATATACAGGGCGCTAGAGACGTCGTACCGAATACTGAGAGGAATTATTCACATCATGATTCTGAGTTGATATCAAGAAGAATTTCCGTCGCAAAAGTATGGATCTGATGAAATAATTAAAAAAGACACAAAAATTTTCATGATTTTTTCCAACAGGAAATTCCACTTGATATCAACTCTGAATCATGGTCTGAATCATACCCCTCAGTATTCGTTATGGTGTCACTAACACCCATACGTACTTGTACGGGGTATAAGTGACATCGTAACGAATATTGAGGAGAAATAAAATGATTCAGTTTATTATTCTTAGTGGAAATGGAAATTTCTATCACAAAAGTATAGAATTGAAAATAAAATAAACACAAAAACAATCATGAATTTTGTGACGGAAAATTCCACTTGATATTAACTCAGAATCATGGTCAGAATTTCGATGTCACTAAGACCCTGTATATTATACCCATCATCATCATCATCATCAGTCGTACGACGCCCATTGTTGGGCATAGGCCTCCCCCAAGGATCTCCACGACGATCGGTCCTGCGCTGCCCGCATCCAGCGGCTTCCCGCGACTTTCACCAGATCGTCGGTCCACCTTGTAGCGGGCCTACCCACTGAGCGTCGTCCGACACGTGGTCGCCATTCTAGAACCTTTCCGCCCCATCGGCCATCGGTTCTCCTCGCTATGTGTCTGCCCACTGCCACTTCAGCTTTGCAATTCTCCGAGCTATGTCGGTGACTTTAGTTCTCCTGCGGATCTCCTCATTTCTGATTCAATCGAGCAGGGAAATCTCTCTCCATTGCCCGCTGAGCGACACTCCGACTATATCATCGGCAAATCGAAAAAAATATGTAATCTTAAAATTAAGAAGGAGCATTTTACCACTAAGGTACTTAATTATAATGACGTAGAAAATAACAAATTAAAATGTTATTCAGATATTGTCTAGCGCATATTCGCAATACCATTAAATTTGCGGAACGTTTTAACTGTCACTTTAAAAGAGTTCTTTTAATGAAGCTGTCTCATTGTGTGTCTTGTTAAAATGAGAATTCGCTTTTTTAATTTTAGTCTCACTTTCTTATTAATGTAGATAGCAAAAGCATTTTCATAATTAAACGCGTAGGTAAATAAAAATGTAAACACTTACTAACGTGGTAGTTTGAGCGGTGGGCTCACGATCCGGAGGTTCCGGGATCGAATCCCGGTGGGGACATATCACAAAAACCACTTTGTGATCCCTAGTTTGGTTAAGACATTACAGGCTGATCACCTGATTGTCCTAAACTAAGATTATCCGTGCTTCGGAAGGCACGTTAAGCGGTCGGTACCGGTTACTACTTACTGATGTAAGTAAGTAATCGTTAGATGAGACATGTCAGGGCCCTTGGCGTCTCAATAGTAACCCTGTCACCAGGGTTGATGGGGTTGGTAATCCATCTAAGAAAGCAATATTGATTGCTATATATTATGACATATATTATTTTTGACATTTTTGCTGATTCCGGTACACACCATTCTTCTTTTTTCGCTTTGAGCTTCTATTTTTGAAAGTTTTTACCACGCACTTTCCCGTGTTGCCAGTTCGGTGCCTAATCGCGCACTGAGGTAAAGTACTGTCAACGTCGCTATATTAACAGTAACTTTGCGTCCCACTTCTTGAGCGCTGATGTTCAATCTACGGTATTGGTATATCTATGATCGCCGTAATGATCGCCAACCTCCGGTAGGAAACTGCACCGAAAGAAAAAGAAGAATAACTTCATTACTTACGTAACTAAATGCGCAAACACAGACTTAACAAAATGACACTTGTGACGATTGTTAATGGCGATTCGAATATGTTTCAGTTTGTATGCACGCGTTTACACATAAATCCACCGCGGTACGGCGTAGTTACAAATTCTTCCTTCTCGTCCAGCAACGCGGTACGGCCTCAGCGTGAACCAAGCCTTAAAGATTTTCTTTCCATTTGAATCATGTAAAGAAAGTTCTATATTCATTATTCTCAAAATTTACCGACCTGAAAACCCTCAAACACCAAATACCTAAAGCTTTGAAAACTTTCAGAGAGCAATATTGTAAAACAAGATCCTTAAAGAAGAATTTAATCATAAACCTTAAAACCCAAGTTTGTTCGTTCCGTTCATAATATTCTATTTTCGTGAGTTTAATATTCAATAACAGCTTTTATCTACAACTATTTGGGTAAAGGGCTCTAAACGGTAGTGTGGGAGAAGAGCCGCTACTTACGTTTTTGTAACTGGTATGTAATATTAGTTATATTTTTAACTAGTATTACATATTAGGTACAAAAAAGTAAGTAGAAAATAAATACTTGTGAAATAAATAAATAATAGCTATATGATCTTACTTGTCCGTTACTTGATGCGGATTGGTTCTTTTATATCTTCTGTTGAATATAATATTTTATATTTACATTAATTCCATTTCTAAAATCTAAAAATCCATAATTAATGTAACCAACAGAATTATTAAACAAAAAATACATATAGATCAAATTGAAAAAACATTTGCCGTATTTTTACAATCCAATCTTCCAATTTCAACTAAATTACCTACGAAAAATAACTTAAATAAAGTAATAGTTTTTGATAAAATGTAAACTTAATATTCCAAATTATTTTTTTTAAGTGATGTCGGATTTGTGGGACTATATTCCCGCCATGCCAACATTCGGTTTTCAAAAACTTTGCTCTCTTTGTACTAAACAAAAGAACATCACTACTAAAAGGAGAGCGTCGGCGTCCCTATTCTGGTCACGTACGACTGTCTTACCATCTGGATTGTTTCGTAACACGCTGTAGCGTCTCAGAGTTTGTTTTTAAACTGGCGTCTTCTAGTTTCGGGAGTTCTTCAGGCCTTTACGTGCTTGCAAACCGGCGAACATTGAGCTGTAAGTCTGTAAGCACAGTTGCATTTGCATTTAATGTTACGACCCTCTTTTATTTCGTCGATTCCATTTTTGATAAGCCAGTAACGTTCGATGCCTTAACGAGGTTTTTAGAGTTGTTTAAATTGTTTTTGTTTGGGTTGTTGATTGAATTCTGTTTTATTGTAAGTAGTTATAAATGTGGGGTACAAGAAAGGAGCCTTCCAGTTCCGTGCTTAATTATACCCCATTCCTTGAGTTGTTTTTAGAGGCGAAAAGTAAAACTTATAATCCATTAATTATAAGTAAGTAGTTTGTTTTTTCTTTTTGACGTAATTTATTGTAGATTTGCTTCATACGAAATTAACAACTTGGCCGGACAAATGGGGCGCGCTGAAAGCTCTCATCCGGTACAAAACATAAAACAAAAGCCTGAGGGTCCAGTAGGGTGGGAACGTCGGCTCAGGGCGTCGTTTGAGAGTACTATATTTGAAATAATTAATCGACCCTAATCCGGAAATCAAAATAATAATAAATAATCGGTCGTGTCGTATCGGGAGGTGAAGGTTTTGGCGGGAAAAAGAGAGGAATGGCGGTTACTCCACCGACAAGAGCGCAGCTCTTAAGTAGAGAGAGAGAATCGACCCTAGTGGGCCGATAGCAATAAGCGCTGAATGAGGGAAATCGACGACCACGCCGGCGTAAGTAGCTTGAATAATTTGACAACTTAAGGCGAAAGAGACATTGAGTTCAAGCTATATTTATGGGTAAATAAAAACGGTTAAATGCTGATTATTATCCCGGATATATCATAGAATACACTGTGTTATACTTACGGAAATAAGGTTAAAAATACTCCGACACAAATAATGTTTTTTAAAAAGTGCAAATTAATTATTGTTTAATCATACTTAGAAGCTGGTGTGTGAAACTGGTGTTATACCGTAACTATTATAATTATTGTTTGGTCTATAGTGCAATTAGTTCTAATAATAACAAGCAAGATAGGTACTTATGTCAGGATTCAAGCAACTGGAATTCCATAGTCTCCGCTTACCCCGAACGGCCCCCGTGGTCCAGTGGTTGAGCGTTGTGCTCACGATCCGGAGGTCCCGGGTTCAAATCCCGGTGGGGACATATCACAAAAATCACTTTGTGATCCCTAGTTTGGTTAGGGCATTATAGGCTGATCACCTGATTGTCCAAAAGTAAGATGATCCGTGCTTCGGAAGGCATGTTAAGTCGTTGGTCCCGGTTACTACTTACTGATGTAAGTATGTAGTCGTTACATGAGCCATGTCAGCGGTCTTTGGCGGCTCAATAGTAACCCTGACACCAGGGTTGATGGGGTTGGTACTCCATCTCACAACCTACACGATAGAAGAAGAAGACCCCGATGGGAAATACGTGTCAGTTTCTGTATGGACACACCCACAGAGAGACAAAGGCATGAAAACTATAAAACCCCTCTTTTCGTCGCGTAGGAGGGTTAAAAAGGGATGGTGTCGAATGAGGGTCATACTCTAACAAACTTAAACCTTATTAAGTTCCAGACGTCTTTAATTATGAATAAATACGTCACTCAATCTCCATTCAACAACTCGTAACATTGCTAAGTGAGTTAACGAACAAAAAATAGGTCAGTCACTATTTAGTCGCTGTTGGTAACTTTGAGTCACTCAGTTACTTAGCAAATGTACAACTACATTTGCTGGCTATCAAAATTGCAAAGTGTAGCGTAACAGACGAGGAAATGTGTATTTAATTGAAAATAACTTGGAAAACTTTACTTTATTTAATGAATGGACGAATGAAACTAACATTTGTAAGTTCACTCAAAAGATTTTTAACCCTTTGAAAGGTTGAAATATTGGACTTTTCTTCTTCTATCGTGTGGATTGTGAGGTGACTTGCCAACCTCATCCACCCTGATGTCAGGGTGTCTACTAAAAATAGGGTTACGTATCCTAAATTGCCAGTGTTAATCTCTTGTTGTTTGTATATTCGGAAAACTGTGTTGTCTGTCAAAAACAGGACCTGTCTGACGCTGAGACGATGTTGGCTACTCAACTGAGTTATAAAGGGATGCCGGGTAATTAGTAATAACCAAATAAACAATAATAACCCTGACACCAGGGTTGATGAGGTTGGTATTCCACCTCGCAACCCACACGATAGAAGAAAATAAGTTAATTAGTAATTTCCTTGCACTTATTTAAACTGTTGGACGAAGACAAATGACTTAGCCACGGGGCCCCGGATATAGTATTGTGCCATTTTTAAATTTAAATTAATATTAATTATTAATTATAACAGTTTTAAACAAAATTATTATGGTTCTTTTTTAAAACTGCTTTGTAACTATATTAAACATTCGTTTATTCCGTGTATTTTCCAAGAAAAAACATAATTTATGTCGCTTAGATAGATATAATGTGAATTTATTACCGGTAACAAAAGTAATATTCCTACATTTTATATTAACAGAGGCGGTTGTTTCGACTATATATCGTGTGGCAACAGCGCTGAACGGAAATATAACCCAATATTAAAACTCCATTACGTTCCATTTTATTATGTAACACGACAAAGTCAACTTTTTGTACAGTAAAACCCCTCACGAGGCCGGCTAAACTAGTTCCCGCAATTTTTGCATCGTGATCTCTATGAAAGGCTCGAAATTGCCGTGAGGGAAGTCTGTAACAAAATGAGGTAGAAAGTTAGGCCTGTTACAGGCGTCAGCCGCCTAGTCGCCGAAGCCATTCGAGCGGGCGGATCTGTCGAGTTTTTAATTTCGTTCCGTAGCCACTCGCGGCAAACCTCGTTACAAGTTTAAATTGGCATTTCTCGGAGTAATGGTTAGACGCCGTGGGTAACTCCAACTCGGTGTCTCCTTTGCTTGGCAGGGTAATTCTTATTTAAAATGTATGAGCGGTGGCTAACAACGGCGTTTGACGGCAAAAATCGAGCGTCAGTGGCTTTGATGTACGGAGCCGGAAGAATAACAAAATGGTTCGTGAACTTTATCTTTTTTCATTACTTTGATACGTGTTATCGCTTGAGTAATTTTGGGTTAACAGTTAAACTTTTGTTCCGTGAAAAATAGAATACAAATATTATAACTATGCAAACCAAGTAGCAACAGCCGAATAAATATTATATTTTTTCTTCTAATTCTCTCTTCTTCTAATTCTAAATTCAAAAACTTATTTCATTAGTACAATGAAGAATGCCTACAAGTTTAATAAGTAAAAATACTAACCACATTCTAATTTTAAAAATCTTCTTTCCAACATTATTTTCTACGGTTACCACTTTGCTAGCCTTAGCTATACAGGGTGATAGTGAATAGAATATTGAGGGTTTCTGAGTTAATATCAAGTGGAATTTTCTGTCGCAAAATTCATGACTTTTTAGGGTTATTTTTTTGATCATTTTCAATACTATACTGACAAATACGTTCAGGTAGCCACGCAAGTACGTACGGGTGTTAGTAACGCCGTAACGAATACTGAGGGAGATGATTCAGATCATGATTCTGAGTTAATAAAGGAATTTCCTCTCGGAAGCTTCATGTAAAATTTTAGTGTTTTTTTAATTACTTTCAGTTCCATATTTTCATGTCGGAAAATTCCACTTGTTTTGAACTCAGAATTATGGTCTGAATCATTTCTCAAGGCCTAACAGCCTGTATAGTGACCACACCACCCCTAGTACATTGGAGCAGCTCGAGTGAATGTTTTATATCAGCGGCGGTGCAGTACATTCTGCTCAGCCGTACGCGGGGGGATACTGGAGTCGCCTTTTATTACTTTATACTGGCTGGTATAATGCTAAACTATTAGTATGATAGTTTTAGCTCACCCATCTAATGGAATCTTTACGAAACATACCTTGTTGTACTCGATCCTTTAGATAATAATGTTCAAGGCAAAAATACACATAACAATACATCGGCATTATTTAACGAAAAATAAATAAAAATAACAAATAAATATAAAAAAATAAAATAATAATATTTAAATTAAATTTTGTTTTGTTTTGTTTTGTCACTACTAACATAGTTTTTAAGTTTTTGTAATACTAACAAATAAGGGCATCTGTCTGAAATAAAATTATTTTATTTTATTTATTATTACGAGGTAGTTATGCACTCAGTTATATTGACAGAATCTGCCTTTTTTCTTGTTCTAATCGTGTGGGTTGTGAGGTGGATTACCAACCTCATCAACCCTGGTGGCAGGGTTATTATTGAGCCGCCAAAGGCCCCTGACATGACTCATGTAACGATTACATACTTACTTCTGTAGTAGTAACCGGGACCAACGGCTTAACGTGCCTTCCGAAGCATGGAATCTACCTACCTTTGAACACTTTTAAGACAGTAATTAAACAGAAACTTTGTAAAAAAGGTTATTATAAGATTACTGATTATCTATAAGATATGAATGCATGGGATTAACTATCTGGGATGTGATAGTAGGCAGCCAAATTACTAAATTGTATAACAATATTTTATATACAGCTTCTTTTCCCCGGCTATACAGGTCGTGAGAAGCTGCAGTAAATTTAGGCGGATGACACGTTCGTTATGTAAAAAATGAACATTAAAAGTGTAACTATGTTACCTATTGGATAAAGATATTTCTGAATTCGAATTTATATAGACTCTTAAATGGCGCAATGAAAACATCTCTTTGACAGTTCAGCTGTTTTCTTTATTATATTTCATTCCAAGAAGGATGTACATTGACCAAATTGGGTTGACCAAAACCTTCGAAAAGGTATATATTTGGAACTGGCGTGCATGTTACGTATTTCTGGAGAAACCAAGAGGAATATGTCACGACGAAGCAAATGAAGTTCTGTAGTCTCTGCTTACCAAGGTGGGAAATAGGCTCCAGTTTATATATGTGTGTATATGCATACAAAAATTATACATACGTGTATATTTTATTACATATCAAGATATAGTTGGCCTCTAATAAACTAATTTGTCTTTTAGACATTTTTAAATAATTATTCAAGTATCTAAATAATATTTTTGAGGAGTTTTTGAAATCAATAATTCATTTGATGTCTGTATTGAAATAGCGGAAAATGATTTTCTTTTTATTAAAATGAATAGCAGACTACACACACAGACGGAATAGAACATTGTTCGAATCAATTTATTTTTTGTTAATTTTTCTCTGAAATGTATATATTAAGTGAGCATAGTGCTTGAACTAATCCCCTTCAGAATATAAATGTACCGTGTACGAGTATATAATGTAGGTGGTGTTGAATGAGAAAAGTAAAAGTTTATTTGCCAATAGGTATTTTTTCTAGACGAAAAATATACCTTTTACTTTTCGTACCTAGGTATGATATGTTTGTAAGACTTACAATAATATACAGGGTGATAGTGACATCGTAACGAATATTGAGAGGGATGATTCAGCCCATTATTCTGAGTTCATATCA
This sequence comes from Pectinophora gossypiella, assembly GCF_024362695.1. Lineage (NCBI taxonomy): Eukaryota > Metazoa > Arthropoda > Insecta > Lepidoptera > Gelechiidae > Pectinophora > Pectinophora gossypiella. The sequence continues at coordinate 13,454,212 of NC_065407.1, forward strand.
AGTGGAATTTTCCACCGCAAAAGTATAGAATTAATAATAATTTAAAATATAAAAAAAACATGAATTTTGCGACGGAAAATTCCGTTTGATATTAACTCAGAATCATGGCCAAAATCATCTCTCAAAGCGTTCGTTACGATGTCACTAACACCCTGTATAATATTTATATAAAATTAGGATGAGACGGGAAAAATAGAGCTTCGTTATTCAACTATCAAGGCGAACGCCTATCTCAATTGTTTCTGGGAAATCTGCAATCGGATATGTCATCGATTTGAAATACGGCTCCCTTCCTATCACGTTGGACCAACAGAAAGCTCGGTGAGGTTTGGCTAGTTTATCCTGCGATGGATGTATCTCTGACTACATCGTGAGCTTATGTTATGTTGAAATACAATAGATGATTAACTTTCCCTACTCGACGATCAAAGACCTCATCGGTTGCAGAGGCGGAGATGGGAGCCGTCGGTACGCCAATGCAGGACGGATGAGGCGAGGCACAGGGACTGTAACCTGGAACCTGAGAGAGGGCAGCAGTAACTATCAGTACTATTCAGAAGCGGGGGTCAGGAGTCCTAGTACGGCTTTGAAACAGGCTATTCTGGGCACCATTACACTCGCGTCAGACAGAGTACTGCGGAGCGGAAGGCAAGAGGGAAACCACTAAAATGTAACATGGAGAATATTGAAAAATGCTACACCGACAAGAGCGTGGCTCTTAAATTAGTTATGTGACGACCTGACTGACGGTCATGTTAAGTAACCTCCAGTATCAAGTAACAAAACCGTTAAGTATTTAATTAAAATATTAAACACTTCGATTAAAATGCGCAACGCAGTGAAAGATTTTGTATTTCTTTTTAAAATTAACATAAATTTAAACCATAATATTGACCCACTCTGGCGAAACACCCCAAGCTCAGCGTCCGAATTTTTCGTACTACGTGCTCAATTTAAATGGAGAAAAAAATATCCGGGATTTTTGTCACGTTCTTTTATTTATTTACATCCGGATGTCTCAAATCCCCTGAAGGCTTGTGGTCACTGAAAATGTTAGCCGTCACTTTTTGACGGCTATACATTACAGGGTGACGTGACAACGCTCGGTACTCGAGATTTTTTTAGGGAAAAAGTAATTTCACTTTTAAATTGAATTGTGAATTGAATTACAATTTTTATTTAGATCATTGAATGTTTTTTTTTCGGTCTGATGGAAGGAAATTAATTATATTAAAATATAAATTGATTTTGTGGTAAAGTACGGTTTCTGATTCTTTTATTTATTTATTTATTTTATTTGCATTTACCATAATTAGGCAACGTAGGCCCACTTATTAGTTACAGAAATAAAACTTACAACTATGTTAGTAGTACAATAACCTTATTAAACTATATTGGCCTATATACAATCAATCACGACTGCCTCACTAAAACCCTCATGAAGTGTTTCAGTGCAGGCGAGTCATACCTAGCAGCAACCATCTGTAGGATGCTGTTGGGACTGTCCCACATTCTTGTTAAAATGGATGAGGTCTTTTTCCTTATCATGGCAAAGAAGTCGTCTGTTAATGACTTTTAGTTTAGACTGCACTGACCCACTAATACAATTGCACTTGTCCTGAACCCTAAGGTTGGCTAGAAGGAACTGCTGCATGATCACTCATGGTCTTATTACTAAGACCACCTGTTGTGTATTTGTTTGTCTTTATGTCTGTTGTCCGTTGTGTTAAATTAGGTAGGCATGTCTAGTTTTATCTCTTCAGTTTTGGATCAAAAAACGTCAAAAGCTATGAACTACTTTAAATATGTATCTAGTTGTTACATCAGCCAAGTCAGCTCAATGGTATTCAAATTCAAATTCGTTTATTGCAAAATTGGTAACCCTGACACCAGGTTTAATGAGGTCAATCATTGAGCTCACAAGCTCACACGAGAGAAGAAGCTCCTTTAAAACACAACCGGGATGTTAAGCAATACACATTCATACATAAACATAAACAGCCTATATACGTCCCACTGCTGGGCACAGGTCTCCCCTCAATCAACCGGAGGCTGCGCCACTGCGGGTGTGTGGAGGTATTTTAACCGCTAATAGCCGCAACGGCTTAACGTGCCCTCCGAAGCACGGAATCATCTTATTTTTTCAGACAATCAGGTGATTCAAGCCTGTAAAGTCCTTACTAAACAAAGGACAGTCTCACAAAGTAATTTCGACAATGACCCCATCGGGAATCGGACCCGACCTCTAGATCGTGAGTCTGCCGCTCTAATCACTAGACCACGGATGCAACACACATTCGAATAAAAACACTTTATTGCACCAAAGTAATATAAGGTTTTTCTGATCTGAGGAGCTCGGTGGCGCAGCGGTTAACGCGATCGGTCTGCGATTGTTGAAGTTAAGCAACTTTCGCAAAGGCCGGTCATAGTATGGGTGACCACAAAAAAAAAAGTTTTCATCTCGAGCTCCTCCGTGCTTCGGAAGGCACGTTAGGCCGTTGGTCCCAGCTGCATTAGCAGTCGTTAATAACCACCAATCCGCACTGGGCCCGCGTGGTGGTTTAAGGCCCGATCTCCCTATCCATCCATAGGGAAGGCCCGTGCTCCAGCAGTGGGGACGTTAATGGGCTGGTGATGATGATGATGAATAAAAGGTTCATAACATAAGCTCACGACTATATCCCAATGTGGTAGTCAGAGGTACACTAATCGGAATGTAAACTTGCGACGTCCACTTGTCACAAAGTTTCTGTTAGGCCTAATAAAAGGAAATAGTTACAAAAGAGACTTAACTCATGCATTCTAGGTGTTTGTTCTTTACTTCCTACCCAGAAAATTAGTAAAACCTAGTATCGTTTAAGCTATACAAGCTATGTTTAAAAACCGATAAGAATACACTCCCTAAATTCTTACAGCGTTAAAAAACCACCCAGCATACCAAAACACGTAAAAACTTCGCCTCACTGACCAAAAGCCCGAGGTATTTTTTCACTCAAAGTCGAGGAACACCCGGGCTACATAAGGAATTCCAAGTGTGTTTAATAAAAGACCTAAGTAGGTGAGGGAGGTCGGACGTCGCGTGGCCTGACCCTAATGCGGCCCGTTTATTCCAATGACGCGACCGGTAACATCCAGTCAAGTGCAAGTCGGACTCGCACACTGAGGGGTGTTCCGTACCATGATTATGGTGTTAACACTTTCAAGGACAGAACGTCTACGGACGTTCCGATTCCAAGGTGTCATACTACCTATTATGAACCATCATATGACCCATGGTCTCTGTCCGTGAAAAATAGCGATCGGCACATTGTTGATACCTGGAATAAAAATAAACTTGCTTTACAAGTCAGTCGATTACATAAGATCACTACATCTTTTAAGGGGCAATGTATACGTTTTTACAAAAAGATTCCAATTGACATTCAGAATTTGCCTTTAACTGTTTTAAGACAGTAGTTAAACATAAACATTGCAAAAAAAGGTTATTATAAGGTTAGTGATTATTTAGAAGATATGAATGCATAGGATTAACTGTCTGAGAACTGATATTAGGCAGCGAAATTACTCAATTATATAATTAATAATATTTTATGTTTTTTTTTTAAGAACGTCTAGGGCCCTTTGCCAAGGGTTTTCTTGCAGCTTCTTTTCCCCGGCTATACAGGTTGTGAGAAGCTGCAGTAGTTTTAGGCGGATGCGACGTTCGTTATGTAAAAATTGACGATTCATAGTGTAACTATGTTACCTACTAAATAAAGATATTTTTGAATTTGAATTTGAAAGGGTTAATTGTAAGTGAGATGTGGCCTATTTTTGTTTTTTTGATGTGAGTTTTTGTAGATTTACCTCAAACTCTGTCAAAAACGGGATAATGCTAGCGAGATGATGAACGCGTACCCAGGGTGCATTGGCGTGCGGTTTTGGCCGCCACGTGTGCGTTGCCAGTACGTAGGATTCCCTTTGTTGTGTTTGTATACGATTCCCTAGTCGTTTGCGCAGGACCAGGAGAATTAATAAAAGGGATTATAGGCTATAGAAATAAAACGACGGAATAATTTTGGAAAGAAGCGCGTTCGGAGTGCCGCTCGGTAGACCGCTCGATATATGCAACAGTAACTGTGCGGCTTACAACCGACGACTGCCGTAGGGGCAGGCGCTCGGTATATAAAAAAATTAACGGGCCTCGCATTAGGTACCTACTTCGCGGACCTCAGACAGCGCTTGTCTTTATCTTCTAAATATATAACAGGAGAAACTGACTGACTGACATATCAACGCACAGCCTAAACGGCTAAACGTAGGCAGTTGAAATTTGGAAGGGATGTAGCTTAGATACCGTAGAGGTGCACTAAGAAAGGAATTCCCGAAATTCCCACGGGAACGGGAATTAGCGGGAAAATCCTTTTGTATGAAAAATCTAAACTGCATAAGTTAGATGCTTGAAATTTGACATGCACTCCCACACACACAAAGACCTCTTTTTTATAACACGCCACGCGGACGAAGTCGCGGGCAAAAGCTAGTTTAAAATAAACCTTAAAGCAACATCATTATAAATGAAATAAGGATGCATGATGCGTCGCCTACAGGGATACTTAGGCTTAGTACATAACTCTTCAGAATACAAGATATCCATTAGCTAAAGTAATATCAGTAATTAATATTCTAGATAGATGACGCCGGCGTCGGCGTAGGATTAGTGACAATACATAGATCGAAAGAATTTCGCATGGACAAGAGGAGGACTCGGTGGTGTAATGCTTAACACACTCATCACGCCTTGACAAGAGCTTCGGCTTCAAGTCCCGTCCGTATCAGTTATTTTTTTCGATTTAAATTTTCTCTTAGTGAGTTTCCCTAAGCACGGGTAAGTGCTAAAAACAAAAATCTGAAAGCCATTAGGTTTACGTTCTACTAAAATAGAATAGAATATAGTAGAAATTGTTTATTATAAAAGGAAGCCACAAACAAAAACAAGACAATAACATCTCTCCTCGGGACTGTGTCGATATATTGAACGAATTTGATGAGCTGGTAACATTGGCATATAACGTGTCTTATAAATATGAACAACTTGCTACACGACAGCGGCTTTGGATACCCCATTACGGATTACGAACGCTAGCTTATGTATTATGTAAGTAGCTGCGGATTTAAACCTATGCCGAAATACATTAGTCTGTTTGTAAAGGTAAATCATTATCCGAAATCCTGTTGCAATGGATTCGGGAGCAGATGCATCCATTACGTGTTCGCCGGCCATGTTCCGTTTAACAAAGTTAGCGAACCAATCCCCCGATTACGCGAAACGCCGAACACCCAATTATTAGCTTCGTACAACTAACAGTGGAATCTAATTCCGACTAGTTTCGGCCGAAGTGTTAATCTCACTCCGGTCTTGCAATGAGGTGGTATTAAACAAACAGCTGTAATAACATCACAAATGTAATCTGGACTGCGCCATGCTTGCTAAGTTACTAGGTTACTAGGGCACCAACATTTGGCAGAGCTCAAATTACAATGGTTGGCGTTATCGTAAGTACTACCCAAGCTATTTAAGAACGTAATCAAGCGAAAGGTAATTGCATATAATAGGTTCAGGTGTTAACAACTCCTAAAATGTGCTGGTTAAGCCGCCGGTGTGGGATTTGCAATTTATGGATTTGAGCGTTTTATGTTTAGCGAAATGGAGAAGAAAGGCGGATTAAATTTTCGGGTAAAAGGAATTTTCCTATGGTGTGAAAGTATCGATATTGTATCGATGGGTAGAATATTCAATATTTATGAACGAAGTTCTTAGATAAGTGTAACAATGTTGTGCTGTGATTGATTACGAGCCGAAACTCTAGCAAAATGCGGTTAAACCTGTCTAGACTGTCAACAATACAGAAATGTGCCCATTATTCTTCTTATCTGGGTTGGAAAACAAGAGCCTAATAAATTCAGGTAGTGAAGTGAAATCATTCAAATTATTATTAATATTTAACTAAGTATAGAATTATTTCAAATACATTTTCTTATTAAGTAGGTGTCTCAAGAGATTCTTTATTTGAAATCAGTTCTTATTATGTTGAGTGACTCGAGCGTAAGCATTTTGTATTATATACGATGTCTTGGACAATTACTTCTAAAAATTACCTACATAAATGGGGCTTAAAGAAGTCACCATACTGTGAATGTGATCACCAGGATCAAACCCTATGTCACACAGTGAACGAGTGCCCTCTACATCAGTTCCCAGGTGGCGTAGCCGAGCTGCATTGTATGACGGATGCGGCAGAGACTTGGTTGAGGGAGCTTAAACTAAATAATATGATCCACGAGGGGTATGTTTATACGCAATAATACTTCTAAAAAGAATATGATGCCGTGCTTCAGAAGGCAGGTTTCGCTATTAGCAGTAAAAATAATACTTCTACGCGATATGGCGATAGTTTAAGATCCAGAAGAGAGGATTATAGGAGATTTTTATCTACAAAATCATACCTTGAGGGAATGAATAAGGGGTGGAAAGCAGCGTACCGCCGGATAACCGAAATCCACAAAGAAGGTTGAAATCAATTCCCGTTTTTAAATTACTCAGGCTACTTAAAATTGAAATCGTGAAGTTCTGTTTTGTATTGTAAATTCTGTATTGTAAATAAGAAACAAATGTAAGTATTTGTAGATTAATTTCGTCGAAATACAAAGCTAGGCAATTCAAAGTGCTGTGGAATTAATCTAAGGCTTCGATTAACGACAGAGATTCCTTCCTAATCCGCCTTCGGGTGATAAAATGGAGTCTTCTCGGAATAAGTATTTTTTTATTTTTCAGTATTTAATGAAAGTTGGGTTTTTAAGAAAACTTCGTTTATCCTGCCTTATATGATTTTTAACCCTACATTATGTAAATAATTATATTATTGTTTTTCTCTTTTTTTACTTTTATTTATTTGTCTTTAAACCTCTGCCTACCACTTCGGGGATACTGGCGTAATTTTATGTTGTTATTGTTGTCATTTCAATATCTTGGGTCTTTGGTGTGCGTTTATAAATAGCTATATGTTGGTTAACTTACATTATTAATAGGAAGTTATAACATAATAATATTATGTACCCATACATCATAATACGTACAACTGGGTACAGTCCTCCCCTCGTTTTATACGTAATTAATAATAATAAATATAATAATAAATTATTAAAAAACAAACACTTTTTTGGGTGGCAATAATAAGATAAAAATCAAATTGTTAGTATTGTTGCCGAAGGTGAGCGTTACTCAACGAATCAATACGAAATCGTAGAAGAAAAGTTTTGGTTATATTTTGCGCGTTTAACTGCAAAATTATAGTGTTATATTTATTCCCTAAAGATCGGAAAGAAGAAAACTTAGAAAAAAATATTTTCAGTCAAAACTAGCTTTACCAAAAGATGGCCGCTTTTCTTTTTGGTAATTCATCCTTCAGACGCAATACATTCTACGTTGCTCCATTTTTATTTTATCCCGAATTTTAGCTGGACAGTATGGAGAACTGTCAATATTTAGGAACAGTCAACAGTGCGGCTGCCTACATTTAAGCTTCTAGTTTTGATCGTCAAGTTTAGACAGTTATCATTCCTTTTTATCATAGATTTTGTCGAGTACTTATTTACTGAGATACATTATCAGAAAGTATTTTTGAATTCTCAAGCTAGACACAATTCAAAGAGGACAAAGCATTCAAAACATACTTTTTCCAACTTCAAAAACTTCACCTAACGAAATGATAACGTAAAAAGAAAAGAAAATGGAGTATAGCAGGTATTAGATATTCATCATGTCTTGAATATTAGATATACTCGTAATTGAAAAAAATATAAGTCACTTATGTTCGTTTGTTAAGGTACTTTTACTTTACTTTTTCTAATAGGATTTAGACAATATGACGTAAAAATAAAAGTTTATAACTTTTACATCCAGGCATCGTAATTTATAAATATCGACGTGTTTTTTTCTGCTTCTTTCACAAGTATTCGTCTTTTAAATGCGTCTCTGGGAAATATTTAAATAAAATAGAAAAAAAAAAACAAAAAAGAAACAGAAATTGACAAAATAAAAGTAGAATTAAAGTAAGTAGTACGACCCGATTATAGTACAGCTCGCGACACCAAACACTTCAGGGCCCCGATACCGACCCCGCTTGCGTGGTCGACGATTTCCCTCATTCAGCGCTTATCGCTGTCGACCCACTAGGGTCGATTAATTCTTTAAAATATTTTTCCTCTCAGACGACGCCCTGAGCCGAGGTTCGCGCCCAACACTTGGCATCCTCAGGCCTGTTGTCTTAAACGTTGTACCGGGTGAGAGCTTTCAGCGCTCCCCATTTGTCCGGCCAAGTAGTTAATGCCATCTGCGGCAAATCTACAATAAGTCACGTCAAAAAAAAATCATAATTAAAACACAATACATAATACGTCGGTAGCGTAAAATCCTACTACACTTCGTCATCGTCTGGAACGTAGTAGGGTTTACGGGCTTGGAAATCCTACTCCAGTTCATCTCGGCCGGTGGGGACGTATTGAACTAGCATTTCTAATTACGAATACCGGGGTGCGCCTCATATTACATATTACTTTATTACATATTACTCCCGTATGAATCTCATTTAAACGAGTAAACTTAAAAAAATATAGTATTCTTTCTTTGCCCCTGCCAAACCTCATACAAATTAATTCAGCTTACACACATACTTTCGCGTTTGTAATAGTAGTGTAATTATTTACAAAAGCGTGAAATATATGAAAAGGACGGCATTTTAGCAGCTTAAGGGAGCACAATGCCAAAAGTAGGAGTAAGGATCTTGATAAACCATTTTCCTGTTATGCTGTAGGCGCTCCTCGATGTTCCAATTGTGATAACGTCCACTTTTATTATCATATCTTACATTTATTTTTATCTGTGAATGATTAGTTGGACATGATGGAGATCTTCAAAGGACGATTCTGGCCAAGTAGGTATTGCCATATGCGGCCAAGTCTACAATAAGTAACGTCATGAACACATTGTTGTTTATGTTTACAATGGTGCTAATTCCTGTAAATACTATCTAATTTTATTTTAAGTTATATCTGTCATTTTCTTATCCGTCGAAAAGGAAAGGGACGGGTAATCGACAAGCATAAAATTTATGGAACACACGTCAATTTTAAGCACAAATATAAACCAACCGTCTAAAAATTTTACATCCGTCAATAACCCGACACAGTTAAGTAGACAGCACGTCAAACGGATTGCATACCAGTGACGTACCTTTTGATTCGCCCGGGTTGTTCATTCATTTACTCATTCTTCCTAAAATTAAGAGCTGTGAATCATCCGTCCCTTTCTTTTTCGACGGATATGAAAATGACGGATATAACTTAAAATAAAATTAGGCGGTGTCTGCAGGAATCGGGGCCATTGACACAGAACGCTTCAAGTGCTAAACAGGGGGGGGGGGGGGATGTTCTGTAGAGACAGTTAAGCGGAGCCCGAAATAAATGGGATAAACGCTAAAGAAATTATGATAATAGAATACTGTACTATCGATACAAAAGGACTGATACAACTTTTTATCTCATACTTAGATAAACATTTACAATACCTATGAACTAAGTAACGTCTGTAATAATGACTTGTGCAACGGCAGATATAATGAATACTGGCAAAATACTGTATTGTCAGTCATTTGAGTACTTCATTTGTTATCAGCTTATGGCTCATTAGTTCATTACGTTAGACAAAATGTAGTAAGATTTTGTTAGTCAATTAAATAAAAATACACATTACACATTATTAAGTTACCCATTCTTAAAATTAAGTAGTCTTGTTATCTTAATGCGTTGCTTTGCCATATATAAGAGGATTACCTTGACTTACGTAGACACGTAAGTCAAGCGATAGTCTACGTATGGAGGTGTCTATTTCAGAATTTTAGATTCGCAACGAGTCCCGCGGCGTCGCATAATTCTAGCTAGCTACTAAAGCGGCAGACATCTACCTAGGGCGTCTAGTAATCTAGAATAATCCGCGAAATCCTGCGGCGTCTTGTACGGATAAAAGGCTTCTGATGCAGTTTTAAAAGATTCCCGGATGGAGCACTTAAAATGTGTTTCAAAATTTCGAAGCATGTCGGAAATTGAAATTTGAGATACCTATGATCGGCAGCCGAGATTTCGACAGGAAAATATTTAAAATATTAAAAAGGCAACAAAAATCAGGAAGCCTTGCCAACCGGCGAATTAATATATTCTTCGAAACAAGGCTGTTTAGCAGCGATTCGTTGTGAAAATCTCATTTTTTCTACCTTCCAAAATAAGAACACGGTGTTATATTTTGTCGGTGGTTCGCGCAAAATATTACATTATGTAGATGAGGAATATATTAAGCACACGGCACGTTACATGTGAATATTTAAAACTCCTACAAATTGTGTCGGTCGAAGCAGGTGAGAATGACGGGATAAAATTCAGCCTCACGCTCCATAACGGCAGATCATAATTTTTAAAAAGGTCTCTTCGGTTTGTGCACGTGTCATGTGTACAGATACGACTGTTTTTGTTCAACGGCTCATCAGAGCGTTTTACTAAATTAATTTTGACAATAAAAGGCGCATTCTTTTTTAAAATGCTTAATAAAATTGCTGAACCTTATGAGTACTTTCCTAGGATTTTCAATTTACTTAATATAGTTTTTATTTATCTTACGTGCAGTTTTACTATAGTTTTTAGAACACAGTTGGCTCAATCCATATAGGCGGCGAGCTCACTACAGAAAGTCCACTGAGGTCGTGTAGTTCATCTTGCGATGGATGTACTTTATAGATCGCGTCGCATTCTAATTTTAAAAACAAACTGAAAATGTATTTTGTTCTCATATGAACTTGCACAATACGAAAGTACCAGGAGAGCAAAAAGCGAGCGGAGTGCTATTTCATTTTGTACGTAAATCTGTATGAAAATAAGGGGAAAGAACGAAATAGCATATTGTTCACTCGAATAAAACAACTAAATATGCATTTCGTTCGTCGGCAGGCGGCAGACGGCTGCTGCGTCGGGAGTATTAGGGAAATAGAAACTGGCTGTGATACTTAATGTCGTTTCAATATTTATAACTGGATAAGAGCCCTCAGCGGTCCCTGTTTGTCCGGCTAAGTAATTAATGCTATTTACGACAAATCTAAAATAAGTCACGTCACCCTTGCTTGCTTACCTAGATTTGTAGTCTATGAATCTCAAAATGAAAATAAGATAATTTCACAAAAGGAGATCATCGGCTCTCCATACTTTGGCCGGCCCAAATTTGAAAGTGCCGGCCAGAGAAAAAAAATGTGTCGAACCTTTCGAGTAGATTGCTCTGAACATTTTTTACTATGACACCAAACGTGTATAACCATTAGTTTGGCTTTAATTGGATTTTAAAAATCACGATTTTTCATACATTTTGTAAAAAAAAATATCATGTCCGTTGGGAAAAAAAGGGATACAGGCGTATTACAAAGGACCGTTAGAACATTTATTAGTATGGCGCCAAACTTCTATGACCATTATTTTGACTTTTATTGGACTTTCCGTTTTGGTTAATATGTTAAAATGCCGGCAATCGAAAAAAATACGTCGAATCTGTCTAATAGTTGCTTCTCAATATTTTTTAATATGACACCAAACATCTATGACCATTATTTTGACTTTTATTGGAATTTACGTTTTAGTTCAAATGTGAAAAGTGCCGACCAGCAAAAATACCATGTAGAGAGTATCGAGTAGATGCCTATTAACATTTTTTTCTATAGCACCAAACGTGTACAATCATTAGTTTGGCTTTTAGTTTATTTTAAAAATCTTGATTTCTTATTTATTTTGTTTAAAAATAAAGTGCTTTGGGCAAAAAATGCGGTACGGCGGATTACAAAGGACCTTTAGAACATTTAATAATCCGGCGCGAAACATTTTTGACCATTATTATGACTTTTATTCGTCTCTCTTTCCGTTTTGGTTCAAATGGGAAAATGTCAGCCAGCGAAACAAAATAAGTCTAATTCTTTTGGTAAATTACTTGAAACGTATTTTTTTACTATATTACCAAATGTAGACTTTGGCGTTTATTGGACTTTTTAAAAAATCTTTTTTTATATACATTTTAACAATGACAACAAGCAGAGCTTTCCCAATGACTAGTTATTAGTCATCTAAATACTTTGTGTTATTGTTTTGTGTGTTGTTAGGTGAACTTCTATATTAATACTAGCTGATTTTTATTTAGTTTTTGCATTCAACTCAACGTTACGGCTTAAGTTTAGGTTGAATTATGGTATTGATTCATCTTGATCGTAGATGGTTACCACCCTCTAAAGATAAGCTTGCCATCTAGTGACGAAACTCGTATTTTGCCATGACATCTGAAGAAGCTGTTAGGGAAGATAGGAGTCGGGCAGTTATACCTTGCATGTATGCCGATCACAATGTCCTGGTCGATATAGCACAGTACCTCACATTTCTTAAAAAAAAATAAGCTTCTAAAGCGTGTATCACCATCAGGTGAGATAGTGGTCAAACGAAAACCTATTTTTGATTTATAAAATGTGTACAATGACGACCACGATATTACGCCTTTCACTTTTTTCGCCAAAGTGTAGGTATCTATGAAAACTCCAGATTTTGGAGAAATCTAATTGAGTTCAAAATAGTGGTCATAGACGTTTAATGTCATAGTAATAAACATTCTGACGATCCTTTAAATAACGCGCCTGTCATATTTTATTTTATAACAAAATAAATCAAAAATCGAGGATTTAAAAATCCAACAACAGCCAAACTAATGGTCATACACGTTTATTGTCATAGTGAACAATGTTTACAGGTATCTTCTCGATAGTTTTGACATGTGTTTTTGCTGACCGGCACTTTTCACATAGAAACTAAAACGTAAAGTCCAATAAAAACCAAAATAATGGTCATAGATGTTGGTGCCATAATAATAAATGGTCAAATGGATAAGTTTTAACGGGATATACCAGTATTGTTTCTTGGCCGGCACTTCACATTTTCACCAAAATGTATGAAAAATACAAGTTTTTTTTTTAATTCGAATAAAACCGAAAATATTGACGCTACAGCTTTGGTGCCATAGTAATAAATGCTCAGACGGATAAGTTCTAAGGATATATACCATTTTTGTTAATTGGCCGGCACTTTACATTTTCACCAAAAATGTATGAAAAATACAGTTCTTTTAATTCGAATAAAACCGAAGATATTGACCCTACAGCTTTGGTGCCATAGTAATAAATACTCAGACGGATAAGATCTAACGGAATATAGCAAAATTATTTTTTGGCCGGCACTTTGACTTCTGGGCCGAAATCCGATGATCTCCTTTGTCTTGTTAGGAAATGAATTTATTCTGGTAATTTTTGAGTATGTTTACCAATTCTGAAAAAAACGAGTACCTATTTAGAAGCGTCGGGAAACGGGTAAATACCAACAGGATAGATCGCAACACACCTTGTGTTAGATCTCGTGATGTGACATCCATCGCAAGGTGAACCAAATACCCACGCCTCACCGAGATCAACGTGATGGGCGTGGAGACGTAACGCCGTCTGTAATAGTCGAGCCAAATGTGTTACTCAAATTATACAGGGTGTTAGTGACATCGTAACGAATACTAAGGGGGATGATTCAGACCATGATTCTGAGTTCATATCAAGTGGAATTTTCCGTCGCAAAATTCATGATTTTTTTTTAGTTTTTTTAAATTATTTTCAATTCTATACTTTTGTGATGAAAAATTCCACTTGATATTAACTCAGAATAATCAGCTGTTTCATCCCCCTCAGTATTTGTTACGATGTCACTTACACCCCGCACAAGTACATACTGTACCCATACAAGTAGGTATGGGTGTTAGTGACACCGTAACGAATACTGAGGGGGATGATTCAGACCATGATTCTGAGTTGATATCAAGTGGAATTTTCAGTCAGAAAATTCATGAAATTTTTTTTTTCTTTTTATTATTTTCTGTTCCATACTTTTGCGACGGAAAATTCCTCTTCATATCATCTCAGAATCATGGTCTCAATCATCCATAAAAGTTTTCGTTACGACGTCACTAACACCCTGTATAATTTCCAATTTTCACACTGATGCAAGTCCGGTACCGGGGTTTGAACCGACGCTCCCGATTATTATTATTATTATTATATTTAACCCCCAGCCCGGTAGTCGGATGGCATTATGAGGTTTGCCGGAAAGCAATGGATGTGCCATGCACAGGACCGGAAAGGATGGCGTGGAAGAGAGAAGGCCTATACCCAGCAGTGGGTAGATACAGGCTGAGTAATTAGATAGATTAAGTCGGTCCACGGTCTACAGAATTTCTAAAATAACATAAATAAAAACGTTCTATCATCATCTCCCTAGCGTTATACCGTTTTTCACAGGGTCCGCTTACCTAATCTGAAGATTTGACAGGTCCGGTTTTTTACAGTAGCGACTGTCTGACCTTTCAACCCGCGAACGAAAACCCAGCCCAATACAGAATAGGTCACATACCTCCGAAAATTCATTTCTCGGGAGTGTGGATTTCCTCACGATGTTTTCCTTCACCGCTGAGCTGAGAGGTAATCATTTAAATAAAAACGACGAAGCAAAAGTACCTGGCGAACAAGAAGGCCAAGTGGAATGTTCGGGTAAATCGCCCGATAACTGGCAGCTTCGAAATGAGCGTAATACAAATTGCAATTTGTGCAGCGTCGCCCAGCACTATAAAAGCACCTTTTCAGTGTTTCTAATTTCAAAAACACCAATCGATCCGCGGCTAGAACTGTCACATTAAATAAAAGTAAATTTCTTTACGCTAACAGCTCTTTTGATTTGTTTGCTTTTCACTGAAATGAGTTTTCAATAGACTTGAGAGAAGTAAGGACCTAGTAATAACTAAGCAGTGTTTATATTAGAATACGAAAATTGTTTCGAAATAAAGTGGTTTTATAAAATGGTTTTCTTATCTACTTCAGACTTATATTATGAAGTATGTTTCATACTTCTGCGTGGATACTGTAAAATGTTGTCTTTATTGAAATATAATCGCTTATTGTACTAAGCTGGTTGTTCTGTACAATTAACGATTATATTTCAACTAAACAAAACATTTAAATAGTCATCTCAATGCGTGATAAGAATTAGATCTCTCAAAGTACGTTCGTTCATTAGCATAGTGAGGTATCAGTCGATATTAGATCGATTTTTTTAGTATCTAACAATACCTAGTAAAAGTAACATAACTAATTATTTTTTTTTTATTAAAAGATTTGACACACGAAATGGACACCTCTTGGATGCAGAGGCAGAAGTATACCTAGGAAGCGATGGAAAGACGACCTGGACGCGTTTGAGACGGATTAGAGAGAGAACTCAGGATAGAGAGAAGTGGAAGCTCAGAGGGGAGGCCTTTGACCAGCAGTGGGACAATCCAGGCTAGTAAAAATATTTGAGTGCGTTCGACCACGATCTAACGCAGCGATGTGGTCTAAGGTTACTTAAAACAAGAAAATCCTATGATGATAAATGTGGAGGAAGGCATGGTCCAGTGGTTGAGCGTTGGGCTCACGGTCCGGAGGTCCCGGGTTCGAATCCCGGTGGGGACATACCGCAAAAAATACTTTGTGGTCCCTAGTTTCGGTAGGACATTACAGGCTGACCACCTGATTATCCGAAAGTAAGATGAATCATGATGAATGATGATGATGGATGTTTTGTGTATTTGTGTGCAATAAAGTGTTTTTATTATTATTATTATTATGAATCCGTGCTTCGCAAGACACGTTAAGCCGTTGGTCACGCTTACTACTTACTATCAGTAAGCAGTCGTTACATAAATCATGTCAGGGGTTTTTGACGGCTCAATAATAACCCTGAAATCAAGGTTGATGCGGTTGGCAATCCATCTCACAACCCACACGATAGAAGTTGCCTGAATATAATTATTATTATTACTAGCGACGCCATCCCTTTGCAG
Source organism: Pectinophora gossypiella (assembly GCF_024362695.1). NCBI lineage: Eukaryota > Metazoa > Arthropoda > Insecta > Lepidoptera > Gelechiidae > Pectinophora > Pectinophora gossypiella. The sequence goes on from NC_065407.1 coordinate 13,470,233, forward strand.
GGTAAAGACCTCTCGGAAGGAGTGGGAGAAAGGGAGAGATGCGTTATATTTATAATTATTGCTTTGAATTAAATAATACAAAAAAAAATAGTAATAGGGTATATAATAAGGACGATAGTCTCCACGGTTTTACTTTTACTGTCATTTCATAAGAGAAGTTGTCCCAGACACGCAACAAGTTTAGAATCAACAAATTGAATACTCATCTCATTATACAACCTTCCTTGAACTGAACAAAACGAGTTTTCTACCGGTATCCAAAGAGAAAACTCACTTACCGCCGAGTTTTCCACCAGTTAACCTTTGGAAGTGGGAATAATTACTACGGCTGCATCACCGAATGAGGATAAAAGGAATCCGGCCTAAGAAAACGGATTAGTACCAAAGTCTTCCTAATCCGATTTTATTCGTGGAGATTACAAAGAGATATTTCACTTTGACGGCGAAAAGATTTGGGAACAGTAACGAAGGTTGCTTGTTGTACAGCAATGTCGATTTATGGCTTTGGGTAGGATTTAGTTCATTTTAATACAAACCTGGGATTCATAATTTGATTAATTTAGCTGTGCTATATACTTCTGATACAAAGAAAACGCGTAGAGAATATTTTAAATGTAAATGGTCTTTTGGTAATTATTACTAATCGTCCGAATTCAGGTAAGGAGGTGCACGGTACTACTCTACCACTATACTACTCTGTAAACTCGCGGCAGACAGAGTACTGCGGGGCAGAAGGGAAGAGAAACCACTGCCCTATTTTTCCCTAAAAAGTAGCATAGAGAGCTATACACCGACAGGAGCGTGGCTCTTAAATTTCTGATGTGACACGGTGCATGGTAATATCAACTCTATATTATGGACTACAATCAAGTTTAGGTACATACCTATGCCAACGTATTTCCAATCTACAGTTATAAAACTTAAAGGTAAATATGGACAAAAACGGTGATTATTTTTGAATGATTTTATAAACAAAAAAGTGGATTGATTAAAAATAATGTATCATTTCATACATTCATAAAATCACGCCTGTCTTCCGACCAGGGTCAGTAAACACTATGGAATTCCATTTGCTTCGATACTCACTTCCTTTTTTGTTTCCTCCATATTAACAGTATCATTTTATGACTCTTAAGGACCCCGATACCGACCACGCCGGCGTGGTCGACGATTTTCCTCATTCAGCGTTTAACGCTATCGACTCACCAGTGTCGATTAATTCTTTCAAATATAATTCTCTCAAACGACACCCTTAGCCCTGTTATTTTAAATTTTGTACCGGTTGAGAGCCCTCAGCGCTCTCCATTTGTTCAGCCAAGTACTTAATTCCATCTGCAGCAAACTAGAATAAGTCACGCACAAAAAAAGATTCTTGAAAAAATCCTTTGTTTTCTCGTTTTGTTGTGAACCACACAATTATAATCAAGCTAAGTAATTGAACAATATTTAAGTAAGTACCTAACATAGAATAGTAACATTGTTTCGTAGTCGAGTTCAATTCTATGAAATCAACAGCGACATTTAAGTTTTTATTCAGCTTTTTACCAACCCCTGAACGAGGGAAGGTACGCAATATTACTCGGATTGATATGAAAAATATTCGATTCATAAACTCGACATGGTACCTCGTTATTGTGATTTTATTAATACTCGTATACGACGCGTTGCCGTGTGAATGGGTGAGCCTTAACGAATACCTACCAATTAAAAAATATCCTTCATAAGTCATGAAAAGTCGGTTAAAAGGTAATTTTTTCATATACTTATAAACAACCACCTGTCACGTTGGTCTAATAGAAAGCTCGGATGCGTGGTTACTTGTTACGTAGACTAGAGTCTCACTTTGATTTTGGTGTCATAAGAGTGTATCCCAATTGGGTTGGTCAGAGGCTTATCAGATGTTATTAATTGTCCGGAAAACCCATCAAGAAAATTAGGTTATGCCGGACAACTCGTAATAACACAGTACAAGCCGAAAACAAGAGAATTCTCCACCGAACAACGTCTTTTATGTCGCGGCAAACCACAAGTGCAGTTGAAGAAAAAAAATCTCGACTATTTACCTGTGAAGATGGGGGTGAGAGAGATGCAAAGATAAATTTGCAAAAGCTTGTCCGGTTGTGACAAAGGGACAATACCCGTCCCGGATATTTGAAAGGAAGTAGGAAAGTCGAATTTTTTGGCACAAAAGTCGCTACAATGATAGTGAGAAGGGGAAGATATTATCTCTGAGAACAAGTAATTATTGAAGTATAGAATAAGAATAAAACGGAATAGTTTGTTATAAAAGGAAACCACACACAAAAACAAGACATCAACATCACTTAAAATTTTCACAGAGCAATCACAAATAGCATAGAGGGTGTTCGTTGGAATGATCATAAGGTGGTAGTGGACGTTCTGAGATATAAAAGGGTCTCACTCAGCACAAGTCGCGACATGAACCACGACACTTGTATGGTTGGCAGTTGAAATTTGATTTGGGGTACGAAAGTATATTAGAAATCATACTTCGTGGGCATGATCATACGGTGGTGGTGGACGTCCTGAGATAAAAGGGCCTCACTCGACACAAGTCGCGGCGTGAACCACGACATTGGTGTGGCTGGCAGTTTAAATTTGATTTGGCGTATGAAAGTATATTAGAAGTCACACTGGAGTGCTAATAGTGCTCTTGAGTTTTTGTCAAAATATCTATCTTCTGTTTTTGAAGTACTACAAGTAACCACTTGATGAAATGATCTTATATCATATACTTTATAGCCTATTTAATTGCACTGCTAGGCATAGGTTTTTTTTTAAAAACATATCGAAAATTCAAATTCATATTTTTTTTTTCATTAGGTAACATAGTTATATACACTTCGAATCGTCATTTTTTTACATAACGAAAGTCTCATCCGCCTAAAACTACTGCAGCTTCTCACAACCCGTATAGCCGGGGAAAAGAAGCTGCAAGAACAGCCTTGGCACAGGGCCCTAACGTTCTTTAAAAAAGAACATAAATAGCCTACATAAGTTCCATTGCTGGGCACAGCAGTTCCCTCTATTGATTGGAGAGGGTATGGAGCATACTCTATCACGTTGCTCTACTGCGGGTTGGTGGAGGCGTTTGGGCTAGTAACTAGTGACCAGCAGATTACGTACAATATATAAAATTAAACATATTTTTTTTCATACCATCGAGGAGACTCTCATCTTTTTAATCCAAATGGCACTTTTGGGCGGTAATTCGTTTTCAGGGACCCCGTGGGATAGGAACAGTAAACACCATTTCTTAGAATAACCCCTAACAATAATCTCAAAGGAAATTAACTGACGTTAAAACGTACCATATTTAAAGAAGCTTCGTCGTTCGTTTGATAAACGCTAGGGACAACTGAGTTTATTTTTAGGACACTCGTGGAAATTAAAAGCGGAGCAAACAGTTTGAATTTGCACAGTTTGCTTGTGGAAATGTGGTTAGACTCGAAATTTCAGCTTGGAAATGAATTGTTTTTGGATGAAGAGAGGATGCGAAAGAAGAGCAGTGATTAGTGTGGATATTTCTTGCTTAGGAACAGAGAAGTACTACCGAAAATGTGTCAGTTTTCATGAGGCTTTATTTCGATCTTCTTTCTCTTGTCGGTGGACCTTTATTGATCGACCTCGTCAACCCTGGTGTCAGGGTTACTAGAGCCACCAAAGTCCCCTGATAAGGCTCATTTAACAATTACTTACTTAAGTAAATAGTACGCGCGACCACGCTTGCTTTATTTTAATGAGCAACGTCACCAAACTTGTCTACTCTACTAGGAGTACAGAAATACACTGATTACGTTGAGCTTAACGGCCTCGGTGGTCCAGTGGTTAGAGCGTCCGGCTCACGATCCAGAGGCCCCGGGTTCGAATCCCGGTGGGGACATATCACAAAAACCGCTTAGTGATACCTAGTTTGGTTAAGACATTACCGGCTGATCACCTGACTGTCCGAAAGATGAATGATCCTTGCTTGGGAAGGCACGTTAAGCCATTGGTCCCGATTACTACTTACTGATGTAAGTATATAGTCGTTACATGAGCCTTGTCAGGGACCTTCGGCGGCTCAGTAATAACCTTGACACCAGAATTAAACGATAAGAATAATGAGAACTTAAGCCTTTATGGATATAAAATGATCTATATTATTCTTACGCCGACTAGATGTGTCCGTCAGAATCGCCGGTCACTTGTATTTTATCTGGTGCCCAATAATTGCTGCCCACTTAGTGCCACCTAGTGCCAATCACTAGACAATTCTAGTGATTGGCACTAGGCGGCACTAAACTAGGGGTGCTAAAATAACATTTAATAGTGACCGGCGGTTTCGACGTCAGGATGGCCGGTCATTCGGCCTGTTTATGGCTATAGAGGCCAAGAGACGATAATATTTATGAGCCAATAATTGCTTCCCATTTAGGGTCGATTAGTGCTAATATGTGAATCCAAATAAGTCATGTCGTTCTGTCAAAATACGAATAAAATCACGTGCCACGCATGTTAGGGCAAAAACAAACTAATAGATTTGGACTCAATTTATTGAATCGATCGATAATTTTATCACGATGTGCACGTTAGCCGTGGTAGTTGGTCGAAGCTTGCACAGAGTCGAGAAGAGTAGAGGAACCGGGGCTTTGTCCAGCAGTGGGATCAAGTAGGTTAGATAAGATACCTAAGCTACATTCATTATAGGGGATCCTACTTAAAGTCATCGTCTTCCTATAGTGTATCACGCTTATTCCACTGGGCCTCACTTTCCTCAACTGAAATTTGACACAACCGTTTTTTTATAGAAACGACTGCTATCTGATCTCTCTAAACCTTAAGGGAATACCTCAATTAGTAAAGGTCAAAAACCCAAACTAAAGTATATTTAATATTTAAAAATGCTTAATAGAAATCAGTCAACCGGAGGGGTTAATATAGCAAAGTCACGGTTTCAAATCCCTTTCCAATTCAACTTTATGAGTTTGAATTCATGTTTGGATCATAGATAAATCGATATCACGCTTGTTAATGGCAGTAGGCTCGCCCCTTATACCTGGAACTTAAACACAGATGGCTAGGAGTGGATTTGTATACTATATACTTCTACCTACCTTTTCTGTGTTTTATGTATTTTCACATTGGCCCCGATTCCTGCAGACACCTCCTAATTTTCCTTTAAGTTATACCTGTCATTTTCTTATCCGTCGAAAAGGAAAGGTTACGGTTACACATCTGCAAAGATGTATACTACGTATACTTTGCAGATGTGTACGTAAGTGTCATTAACCCGAAAATAATTTACCGATGACCATAGAAAAGCAGCGTCCAGCCGTTCCAGGCCGGGTTTTGGCTCAATATGAAAACGATAAAGATGTTAGAGCATATGGAACGTTCTTATTACCTACTGGCTGCGGGCCAAACCGAACATGACACAGTGTCCAGCTATGACAATCAATTTCCCTTAGCTCGCAGATTAAAATGGGTCTCGTGGGCTTAGTGGTTCAGCTTGTTTACTACCATACATATTACATACTGTGAGGCGCGAAATACATTTCAAAATAATAGAATATAAACTCACTCTTGTGATCCGTAAATAGCCTATATACGTCCCACTGCTGGGCACAGGCTTCCCTCAATCAACCAGAGAAGGTATGGAACATACTCCACCATGCTGCGCCACTGCGGGTTGGTGGAGAGAGCCATAAGTAATTAAAGACAACTTGAAACTACTACTGTTGACACTATGTCCCGAGATGGATAAGATGTTGCACGGAATAATCCTTTTTTTGACAATCAGGTGATTTCAGCCTGCAATATCTTGGCCACAAGGACCGCCTCACAAAGTATTTTTTTGTTAAACGGACGGGGAATCGAATCAAGGACCTCCGGATCGTGAGACAACTGCCCAACCACTAGAGGACAAAGGCAAATATGATAGTGAGACAGGGTTCTAAAATGGGTACATTATATAGCTCATGACTGTACCTATAACTTTTGAGCACAAAAAGCAAAAGTCAGCTCAGTCTGCCTGCACTTAACGATGTTTATTACCAACTTACGCCCAGTACATCGTGTAACGGACAACAAAGTAAAATGAGACACAAAGGACACATCCAGAACTATACAGTTAACATTCCACTTTGGCTCGTCTCTTTGGAGGACGTCAAAAACATAAAATTGCACGTTTTCACCAAAGCCGCCCCGTAATAGTTTGACAGGCAGTAACGCAGGTTCGCTGGCCTTTGTTCACTTACTGTCTGCTCGAGTGCGAGTGCTTTGTCAATTTAAAAGTGTAATTTAATATACGTACAATTTGACATACTATTTCCTGTCTCGGGCGAAAAGAACAACTTTGAAGCAAACAATCTGCACGAGTTTCCTTATCACGTACGAGTTAGTGCGACAAATAACAAGGACTTTGACCAGTAGCCGCAGCGAATGTTATTTATCTAGATAAATGTCCGCGACATACTTATGCCTCCACGTGCAATGAGTAACGCGTGTCATTAGGTCACATACACATAAACGTGGTGTAAAGTTATGAATACCAAGAGTGGCTGCAAGTTGCTTTTTAATGACTTTTTGTGTATGCTATTATAGGTTGTATTCTGAAGTTAAAATTATTACATTTATAACTGTTTATTACGCACGGACATAGTACACGTTACATAACACAATTTAACCGTTACGCAATATCCCAGGGGTGGGATAATGGACGACACGAGGTACGCAGGCGCGTGAAGGGAAACGACTGGCGATGCCAGGGCGCGACGCGGCGCGCGTCTTGCCTAAGTCAGCACATTCATGTCGCTACAGACTTAAGGCTCTACACATTTAAATCTTTATGAGTATACTCTGTCATAACTCTGTCTGTTATTGTTCCTTGGTCAAACCTCAGATTGAATGTGGATGAAACTTAATTTAATATAAATAAAGTCAATTTCAGGAGATCTCATTCACATCGCAGACCACACAACAGAAGATCTCAAGGAGAGACAATGGACACAGTGGCTTACTAGGAATGTTTTTAGAGTAATTTCTAGAGGCGGATTCATTACCGCGATATGGACTATATCGAAGTTTAAAAGAACTTGACTTAAGCAGTGATGTGTCGCTCCCAGGTATGTTACTAAAGCGGGAATGTTCCTGTTGTAAAAAGTCTTTAGTAATAGAAAGGCTAAACGCTAAGCTGCTAAGCTGCTTTTTTCAAATTGTTCTCTCTTGTACTTTAATCCTATTTGACTAAAGGCTAGGTAATAAAGCTCTTTTTACAGAACCTGTGCAACTTTCTACTGTCGGCGCATCACTATTCGTGAAAATTATATAATTATATCCTTATAGTGAAAAGCACGTAAGCGTCTTTTTGAAAAGTCACTTTCTGGACGGTTAAAAAGGCCACATCAAAGCAATTCATCTAAAACGCAATATTTGTGTGCATCGCGCACTTACTTTCGTATGCGCAAATGTCAAATTTCAATATTGCTTTCTTCGATGAATTGCTTCGATGTGGCCTTTTTAACCCCCTATTAGCGATTTTCTTCAACAAAACCTTGATTTGTTCCAATTATTTTCTAAAGTTGCTTGTCGAAGCGAATGTGATTTTAAAAAACAGTCGCTTATGTGGTCACCTTAACGGGTCGATAAGCTGCGTCACTGTTTATGTATACTGTGACTTTGCCTCTATTAATGCGTGTTAATGTGTGCATTCCGCGCATGGTTTTCTAAAAACACCCTTTTCACAGCGCACTATGTGCCCTGATGTTTGCCATTAGGCAAGGGAATTAAACTATTAACAACTTAATGTTTTTGGGAATATAAGTCCCAAATAGCAAGCCCTGAAATTTTTGGAATGAATGAGAGTAAGGAAGTACTTACTTACCTACATAAATAAGGAACATATTTTTGGGGAATGTTTCAATACTTGATGTACAGAAATTCAACAGCGGATAGTTCATGAAAAAGTGGTGGACTAGGCGCCAAAGGTCAGCCAGCAAATCAAAATTCTGTCAGCATCTAATCAGAATGTTCATTTTTTTACGGAATTATAAACACCTTTACCGCACTTGCATCAGTGAGTTATTAATATATCTCAAGTGCAGTCTTCACTATCACAGTTGGCTTGACTATTGTAGCCGGCGATATGACTCACCATCTATCGTTGGTCTAACAGAAAGCTCTGTATGATTAGTTCATCTTGCAGTGGATGTAACTCTGACTATCCCAATTGATATATAGTTGTAGTATGTTATTGTGTACACCATCACAGAACAAAAAAGGTTGATCTGTGCATTTTGCGCGCCGAAATTTTCTGATGACGTCATCGCAAGGTACGGAAACAAACTATTCTGAAATGACTCAGGTTTGGGTGGTATTTCACCCGAATTGAGACAGCGTGATGCATCAGTATACGGAATATATTCCGAATATCGTAGTAATAGAAAATGTATGAAACGAAAAATTTAATAAGAGTGAGCTAGAGAAGTAGGCATTTGGAGATACCATATATACTCACTCCTATTTCCCACCGGGGTAAGCAGAGACTTATTGAATTCCATATGCTTCGATCCTGACAAACTTCTCTTGCTTCCTCCACGTTCATCAATTGTTTCATGTTTAGTTTGGTTGGTGTTTTATGTATTTATGTTTTTTTTTTTAATGACTGCCGTAACCATAAAGGAAATTTGACCGCTATGTGTGTATGTGTGAATGATGATATATCTCTGAAATTTTTCCGTGTAGTGTTGTTTAGATTTTTTTTTTGACGTGACTTATTGTAGATTTGCCGCAGATAGCATTAACTACTTGGCCGGACAAATGGGGAGCGCTGAAGGCTCTCACCCGGTACAAAGTTTAAGACAACAGGCCTGAGGGTGCCCAGTTGGGCGCGAACCTCGGCTCAGGGCGTCGTCTGAGAGGAAAAATATTTGAAAGAATTAATCGACCCTAGTGGGTCGATAGCGATAAGCGCTGAATGAGGGAAATCGTCGACCACGCCGGCGGGGTCGGTATCGGGGCTCCGGCGGGGTCGGTATCGGGGAGTTGTTTAGAAGATAGACGCGGTCGCATACCAATCTGTCCTAAAAGTTTGTTTACCACGGCATACGACCACGGCTATCTTCTAAACATCACTATACGGAAGAATTTCAGAGAAATATACCTATTTTCTTGTTTCATACTTTTTAGAACGTGAATTTTGATGTTGCCTGGAAGAGATTGCTACCTTAGCAATAAGGACGCCTATTATACGGTCACGAGCATTAATATGTATACATTTTGGTACCATGTCACATTAACTTTTTTGACAAATTGAACTGTAAGTCTCACTAAATGTCAAATATGATAGTGCGACAGGGTTCTAAAGTGGGTACATTATATTGCTCATGAATGTACGGTCACGAGCATTAATATGTATACACTTTGGTACCATGTCACATTAACTTTTTTGACAAATTGAACTGTAAGTCTCACTAAATGTCAAATATGTTAGTGCGACAGAGTCCTAAAATGGGTACATTATGTTGCTCATGAATGTACTACCTATCTGCAATAAAGAGTTTGTATTTTATTGAATTTTTCCTTAGTCGGGTTTTAATTTTTAAAAGTTATATTTTTATATGTTGTAAATGCCTATGTTGGAATTCTATAGTCTCTGCTTACCCCGGTGGGAGATAGGCGTGAGTTTATGTATGTATGTATGTAAATGCCAATGCCCAGCAGTGGGCGTCGTACGGCTAATGATGTTGTACATAAGGTAAGCTAAGGTAAGGTACTTTTACCCTTAAGTCAACAGGCTAGGTAAATACAACATTCGGCTTGGATAACTATTTGAATATTTAAACCAGTACTTGGAGCTCTGGTAGCGGACCTTACCAAGGTGGCTTAGTAGGTCTCAATATTTAATTAGCCACGGCCAGTTTCCATTCAATACTCACTTTATTAACAGGAATTACAACATGGCCATCACATTTTATTTTATACATACATGAACAAAAACAACCTATAAACACCCCACTGGGCAAAGGCCTCCCCTAAATCAACTGGAGGGGGTATGGAGCATACTCCACCTCGCTGCTCTAATGCAGGTTGGTGGACGGTGTTTTTACGGCTAATAGCCAGGACCAACAGCTTAACATGCCCTCCGAAGCACGGAAAAGTTTTACTCGAATAATCAGGTGATTCAAGCCTGAATAGTCCTTACAAAACAAAGGACAGTCTCACAAAGTGATTTCAACAATGTCCCCATCGGGAATCGAACCAGGACCTCCAAATCGTGAGCCTAACGCTCTAACCACTAGACCACAGAGGCTGTTTTATTCTATATTGTGATGTTATTTTACGTATTTATATAAACTCACGCCCTTAGTTTAAAAGGGTTGGGCACACTCCAAGTATTCAGTTGACAATTAGCAGCCACCTTGCACACGAAATCCTAGGATGTATGGTGACCGATACCTATCACCCAAATAACGATCCATTATCTTAGAAATGCTTCAATTCACTGTTTAAATTCGAATCAATTTTTAAATTCACTCGTTTATTTTGTTTGGGGTAAGACCGTCTTACTATTTCTTATAGACCCAATAAAGCATTTTTTTGATGTGACTTATTGGAGATTTTCCGTATATGGTATTTCCTACTTGGCCACATTGGTAAATCTTACTAAACATTGAAGGTAAAACCGCTTACATTTTTAATTTGTGTTTTAATAGTTTAACAAAGGTATCTCGAAACTTTATTTAGAAGAAGTCAATATGTTTCCACTACCGGACGGGAAAATTGAAAAATTCCTGAAGAAAAACTGGTTGGAACTGGAACGAACTAGTTGGTTCTAGAGAGAGCTGGACCGCTTCGCGCATTAATCTAGCCTTTTACCCGCTAGTACAGCGGTTGAGAAACTACGCCCGGTTATAGATCGTATGTCTTTTTTCTAGGAAATGAAGGTGTCTATTCCTTAAGAACGCCTTTATTCCTTAATACGTGTTAGTTTTTCCCGAATCCGGTTATCCTGATTTCACTATCGTTTGTCGGACAGGCAGTCGCTTCTGTAAAAACTAAAAGTGTCAAGTCTTCAGGTTACCTACCTAAGTAAGTGCTTACCTAAGTAAGTGCTTACCTAAATAAGCGGACCCTGTTGAAACGGGATGACGCTAGGGAGATAATCTTCTTCTTCTTATCGTGTGGGTTGTGAGGTGGAATACAAACTTCATCAACCCTGGGTTATTACTGAGTCGCCAAAGGCCCCTGACTCATGTAACGACCACATACTTACATCAGTAAGTAGAAACCGGGACCAACGGCTTAACGTGCCTTCCGAAGCACGGATCATCTTACTTTTGGACAATTAGGTGATCAGTCTGTAATGTCCTAACTAAACTAGGGATCACAAAGTGATTTTTGTGATATGTCCCCACCGGGATTTGGACCCGGGGCCTCCGGATCGTGAGCCCAACGGTCGACCACTGGACCATGGCGGCCGTAGGGAGATAGATGGTGGTGACGAACAAGTCTCTGCCCAATTCAATAGTAACCGACGCAGGGTTATATATCAGCTATACAGTGTGGCTGAAACTCCTGTTGCTTGGATTTGCATATATTAGTTCCCTTTGAAGGCACAAGCAAGTTGTGTTTGCACACAGTTCGTGCCTAGTTTTGAGTTTGCGATTCGATTACTGAATACGCCGACTGAACCAGTCGAAGGGCGCGAGAACTATGGAAAGGTCTCGAAAATTGCTCGAAATAGAAAATTTTTGGTGTAGGTAAGTAAGTAAATATTTATTTTTCATAAAGACACGGAATTCGTTGATATCCGCTGTTGTGCACAGACCTCCTCCTAATCAATGCAGTATTTGACGAAAAGTAATGATAAAATTGCAGTCTAAAACATAAAATATACCTTGCCGGTAAAGTGACTATGGAATTTGAGAAGCAGTAGAGCTGCCGTAGTTATCTGTCTGAAGGAGTAGTAGTAAAAGCCAGCTATTTGTCCGGCCAAGTAGTTAATGCTATCTGCGGTAAATCTACAATAAGTTACGAAAAAAAGTAGTAAAAGAGAGTGGGGTTGAACTGCCGACATCGGCTCTCATACAAAGTGCGCGTTAGGGCCTTTTTCTTCCGTAGAACTTCACTACATAGTATAAAACAAAGTCGCTTTTTCTGTCCCTATACCCCTATGTACGCTTAAATCTTTAAAACTACGCAACGGATTTTAAATAGGTAGAGTAATTCAAGAGGAAGGTTTATATGCATAATAACATCCATTAAATAGTGGAGAAATACTGTTATTTTTGAGGTTTTTAATGTGATTTCGTAAATATTTCATTTTTTCCTCAGCATTGCACCCGAGCGAAGCCTTACACAATATATTTTCCCGTAACATGAAGTCCTCATGAACCTACGCGTATACTTTGTGCACCAACACATAGTACTTTGCGAATCACAATACGATACATAACTCCATACAATAGGCACGGCGGAACAATAAGTAGCTGCCTAAGAATTGCCTTCGTTCCGTGCACTGAAATTGTAACCAGAAATGGAATGCAAATATTGATACCGGGAGCAGTAAGAGCTTTTTATACAGCCGCACGCCTGAACCAATATACCTACAATTGTCGGTGCATTCGCTTCCATTCAAAGTTGGTTTAGCTATGCGAACACACGATTTCGATATCGCCGATCTTTCAACGGTCTTCGCATTTATGCTCTCTTGGTACTCTTGTGGCGACTAGTTCTCATTCACGTGCTCGTTTTTTTTTTGTTACGTTTTGTTGTTGTCCATAATGACATGACGGACAATTGCTATGGGCGATAGACTCCCTTGTCACCAGAAGGGTCACGATATCCATCTTAGGAGTATGTATTAACAGTGCTGCAAGTTGCCTTTGATCTTCTTGTATCCTGTGGGTTGTGAGGCGGATTACCAACCCCATCAACCCTGATGGTTATTATTGAGCCGCCATAGGCCCCTGATATGACTCACGTAACGACTACGTACTTATATGTACATCAGTAAGTAATGACCAGGACCAACGGCTTAATGTATCTTCCGACTCACTTTTGTACAATCAGGTGATCAGCCCGTAATATCCTAACCAAACTAAGGACCACAAAGTGATTTTTGTGATATGTCCCCACTGGGATTCGAATTCGGGACCTCGTGGGTACAACGCTCAACCAATCGACCACGGAGGGCGTCGATTACTTGTGGCTTTGCTTATTTTTTGCTTATTTCAGGGATTTTCCAATAGTCAACAACACCCAACAATCATTTTTTATAGTTTATGCCCATTACAATAAGGCAGTTTCCACTTGTCTCACTTATTATTACATTTTTATGAAAAATCATAAATAACTTAAATAGAAAAAAGACGTTTTTGTCACCTTTAGTTCTGTCTTTATTTAGTAAATCAGAATTTCATATTTTTATCAAAACTACCCAATTGTCCTTTATCTCGGAAAGCACACAATCCCTCGGTGGGATTCTACGACGTGCCTGAGAAGACAAGCAGCTGACCATGTTTTATAATATTCACTCGCAGTCCAGCATAGAGCCAATCGGTTTTTTCTTTGAATCCGTACTAATATTCTCCTACAAGGCTCTATGCATTCTGAACGCAGTATGTATAAGTCCAATCACTCTCAATCCGCGCTTACATTCGAGTCTTTTATCCTCATGCATTACTTCTCGTGCTAGTAACAGCCGTTAGTATTACTTTAGGTATAATGTTTTTCAAAATTGCTCTGAGAGGCCGCAATATTAAGTAGGTTTACTGTGCTTCCGTGTTTGTAGTATAAGCAAATTTTCTTGCCAAAATGTACTTTAAATATAGCTTAGGTAAATGATATCATAATAACAACAAGCTCACGACTGGGCTAGTAAGAGGTACATCCATCGCAAAATGAACCAAGTACCCACGCTTTACCCAGCTGTTAGACCAACGTGATAGGTGGTCGTGGAGCTCGGTGGCGCAGCGCGAGGAGCTCGGTGGCGCAGGGGTGAACGCGCTCGGTCTGCGACTGTTGAAGTTAAGCAACTTTCGAAAAGGCCGGTCATAGGATGGGTGACATCGTAACAAAAACTTTATGGGACCATGATTCTGAGTTGATATCCTGTGGAATTTTCCGTCGCAAAAGTTTGGAACTGAAAATGATTAAAAACAACACTACAGTTTTCGTAAAATTTTTCACAGGAATTTCCATTTGATATCAACTCAGAATCATGGTCTGAATCACCCCTATTATTATTCGTTACGATATCACTAACACCCATATGCACTTGTATGGCTACCTGTACGTACTTGTACGGGGTGTAAGTGACATTGTAATGAATACTGAGGGGGGTGATTCAGCTCGTTATTCTGAGTTAATATGTAGTGGAATTTTCCAACGCAAAAGTATAAGTAGAGTTGAAAATAATTATAAAAAAAAAACATATAAAAACTTGATTTTTTCGACGGAAAATTCCACTTAATATTAACTTAGGATCATGGTCTGAATCATCTCCCTCAATATACTCGTACGTTACGGTGTCACTAACATCCTTTATACGTTATATATAAATCACGGCACTGAATTCAAGAATTTGATGTCATCTAATTTCCAGCAAGTCCCTAAATCGACTTATGCAAAAAATAATGATTTCATACATTAAAGTTTTATCCGAGAGAATCCTAAACAAACACCTAACACACATAATGGACACGCACAAATTATGGCAATCCTCTTCTGTAGATCCAGAAGCTTTCAAACTGGATGTACAGTCATGAACAATATAATGTACCCACTTCAGGACTCTGTCGCACTAACATATTTGACATTTAGTGAGACTTACAGTTCAATTTGTCAAAAAAGTTAATGTGACGTGGTACCAAAGTGTATAGATATTAATGCTCGTGATCGTACATGCCGCACACTCCATATAAAAATCTTGTTCTCACAGCACACACTAAGAACGCCTAACGGGTAAGCTCACCCTGGACAATTCATGCAAACAACCTCGTTTTACACAGACACACACATTATCAACACGCGCAACTGTGTGTGTGACGTCTTAGGGCTGCCAATTCCAATTATTTTATTTCTTTTGCCTTCTGGGCGAGCTCGTTCCTTCTTAGGCCTCGTCAATGCCTTCGGGCAAGTCTGGGGTCAAACCAAACCCATCGAAAGTAAAAAAAATAATAAAAAAAATACAATATCTATTTTAGCCGTCATTACCTACTTAGGTAGGTGGTAACACTTACGAAAGATGCTTTTATAAGAATCAGTTAGTTTACTTACCACACAAATCACCAACAAAGAATTTTGAACAACGAAGTTTCACAATATAAATAAATGGGCTTTATACTTGACTTAAAAATCACTGAACTAGTTAATTGCATTCACATTATTTGTACATTAAGCAGCCAAAGTTCAATTTTATTGAAAATTTGCATGTTTTGATGAACAATCATAGTAAAAAATAAATATTTAAAGGCGCTGCGAAAGCGGGCCAGCGCGGTCAATTACTGTGAGATCAAGTATAAGATTCAGATGAAACAACGTCGGCGTCCAATTTCAAAATTCGAACATAATATAAACTAAACCGATAAAAAAAAAAAACAGTCCGTGCCCTGCCTTCATGATTCAAGTTTAAACTATGTTTGAGTGGGAGTGACGTGAACTTTGCTCAGATGCTGGTGGGGAGCAGAAAGTTGCCGTTTGTATTATTCCTTATTCTATGGGGTAAGTGCAAGCAAGACCCTCCCTTACTAACTAACTGCTTATGGCCATTAAGACCAAAGTGAGACCCAGAGGGGGTGAGGTAAATCTAGCTCGGCACCGGTAGGAATTGGTGCGGGATGGAGAGTGTCCGTTCTATACTATACGTAGTATTATTTCTTATTCTATGGTACAACATAAGCGACACGACGAAACATTACCGTACATAAGTGTTACGATGTAGGTACGGAAAAAAGGAAGCCGTTATAATAAATTTACGCCATACACGGTTATTCGATTTGCTTGTAAATTTGAAATGAAGAAAAACCGTGAAAAGATATGAGCTACAAATCCGAAATCCAGACCCCTGTCTAAGAACGGCACATGTCTGATGAAATTTATACATGCCATTCGCTAGGAGTTTGAAAATGCACGCGGTATAGATAGAACATGGTTTAAGCAAACGTGTCACATTGTGTAGGTACATTTCAATGTTTTTAGTTAACAGTGCAGTGACTCTCTTTTTAGTTGGACTGTTACTAACAAAAGTAGTGTCGTAAAAGTTGTCAAAGCCGTTTTTATGCGAAGACATATTTAATAGTCGTATATTCCATACATAAATACATACAAAAGTAGATATAAACATTGCGAGACGTCATGTGCCCCGAATTAGTTCGGTTACCGTATCCGCGGTTTCCTCTATCAGGGTTGTAGCTGAAAATCAGCGATTTGCTCGAAAGGGCAAATACTTGCGCTGAGCTATGACCGTTTCGCGCTGCTGCAGCACACGTACATACCTGGCGTGTGTTAAACATTTTGTATGTGGTGTGTATTGTTGTTGATTTGTAGTGTATGCATGTGTGACTGTAGACCAAATAAATGATTTATCTATCTAAGACTGACACTATCCTCGCTCCAAACCACGTCTATCACCCACCGCTCGGTTTCCCCCCTCACTGCCACGTCTAAAAGAAAATGTCTCCTTCGAAGCTTTTATTGAAATTGGCCACATTACCATAATATTATTAGAGGGATTGGCAGCTATCGACGGAGTGTAAAATCTTAGTATACTACCCACTGTTCCCGGGATGAAATCTACATTCTCACTCATACCATTACATACGGATATTCAATTATCCCTTCTCGAATTTTCGAGATCTTTATTATTGTAAGACATTTTATAAAATAGAATACGTCGTTTTGTCAAAGGGAACATTATGAGAAGAATAGGTACATGATATTAAAAAAGGCAGTATTCTCTCTTGTGGGTTGTGAGGTCGATTACCAACCCCATCAACCTTGGTGTCACGGTTATTATTGAGCTCATGCTCATGCTCGAACGACCTGACATGGCTCATGTAACGACTACGTACTTACATCAGTATGTAGTAACCGGGATCAACTGCTTAACGTGCCTTCCGAAACTAACATGGCTAACAAAATGGTTTTTATGATATCTTCCCGTTTTTTTTTTTTTTTTTTTTTGACGTGACTTATTGTAGATTTGCCGCAGATGGCATTAACTACTTGGCCGGACAAATGGGGAGCGCTGAAGGCTCTCACCCGGTACAACATTTAAGACAACAGGCCTGAGGGTGCCCAGTTGGGCGCGAACCTCGGCTCAGGGCGTCGTCTGAGAGAAATATCTTCCCGACCTCCGGACAGTATGTATAGAACATTTACAATTTGTTGTTTTCATTTTAGAGTAATAGGTTCGAATCCCGAATCGGGCTCTTAACCAAAGTGACATGATGGCAAAGTGCTCTGGTATAGTAAATTGTATTGCGTTATTAGAGGAATCTAGTGAGGAGTTCGTTGGCGCAGCGGTAAACGCGCTCGGTCTGCGATTGTTGAAATTAAGCAACTTTCGCAAAGGCCAGTCATAGGATGGGTGACCACAAAAAAAAAGTTTTCATCTCGAGCTCCTCTGTGCTTCGGAAGGCACGTTAAGCCGTTGGTCCCGGCTGCGTTAGCAGTCGTTAATAACCATCAATCCGCACTGGGCCCGCGTGGTTTAAGGCCCGATCTCCCTATCCATCCATAGGGAAGGCCCGTGCCCCAGCAGTGAGGACGTTAATGGGCTGATGATGATGATGATGATTAGAGGAATCATTAGAATATTTCAACAAAACTTCGTTTAAATGTAATTTAACATTCCATAACACCTAGGTAATAGGAACTGGGACAATATTCTCTATTTGTTGTCCCAAAAACTTTTTCTCGTACACGTCCAAATCTAAGCCTTATACTCTTCAAAACACGTTCCCTTTCAAGCCGCCACAATACAAGGAGACTCCCTAATGTATTGTATCACATCCACGGTCCACCGCCATCACTCATAACTAGTGTTGTAACCAGTGATGCCATTAGTGTAAGACAAAAAAAAAACAAATATTATTAACTACAGGGGGTTAAAAAGTCCACATCGAAGGAATTCATATGTGAAAGCAATATTGCAATTTGGCATTTGCCTATATAAAAGTAAGTGCGCAATGCACACAAATGACAAATAGCAATATTGCTTTTCTAGATGCTTTGTAGTGGCCTTTTTAACCCTCTAGAAAACGCTCGGTGAGGTGTAGCTACTTAGTTCATCTTACGATGGATTAAGTACTCGTGAGCATATTTTATTATTATATGGACTACATAATATACAAAAAAAAAAAATCATCTCGTGCTCCTCCGTGCTTCGGAAGGCACGTTAAGCCGTTGGTCCCGGCTGCATTAGCAGTCGTTAATAACCACCAATCCGCATTGGGCCCGCGTGGTGGTTTAAGGCCCGATCTCCCTATCCATCCATAGGGAAGGCCCGTGCCCCAGCAGTGGGGACGTTAATGGGCTGGTGATGAGCATATTTTATTATTATATGGACTACATAATATACCTTCATACATAAGATCATGCCTACTTCCCTTGGGGTTAGGCAGATTTGACGGAATTTCACTTATTACTATCCTGACACCACTCTCATGAAAGACTTTATGCATGCTCGGTGAGAGTACTTTTAACCTGTCCTTTCTTTAAAACATCCTCGATCTGATCGCGGTGGGTACGGCTAGGTCTTCCTTATTTAAATACTAATCTTCTTCTATCGTGTGGGTTGTGAGGTGGATTACCAACCCCATCAACCCATTCATTTAAATAAGTACTAATTAATTTCGTGAAATGATCTACTCTCAAACTCTCTACTCTCAACGGTGTGAGTGTATGAAATCTCTTTGCATACATTTCATTGAGTCATACTACATAGGTGCTAATGACGTCCACTAATAATCTAATAATTTATGTAGGATGGGACAAGTCACAGGGACTTTAACGTGGAACCTGACAGAGGGCAGCAGTAACTGTCAGTACTATTCAGAGGCAGAGGACAGGAGTCCTAGTATGGCTTTGTAATAGACTACTCTGGGCGCCACCCCACTTGCGTCAGACAGAGTACTGCGGGGCGGAAGGCAATAGGGAAACCACTGCCGTATTTTTCCCTAAAAAAGTAGCATGGAAAATGCTGCACCGACAAGAGCGTGGTTCTTAAATTGATGATGATGAATAATCTCGTATAGTGATATGAGAGATGTTACATATAGGTCCCGGCAAACTTCTTGAGCATCGACCTTGACTGCGCACAACCGAATTTTAGATCTCTTTGGTGGTGCGGTACGGGGCGCGGGGGCGGGTGAATACCGCATCGACCGGCTATTGGTAGATCAGTCGATACTTCCCCCGCGCACTCTGTCTTCGTCCCTTTGACTCCCGAATACACTTGCGTGCAGTGAAACTGTCACGTTTTTGTCATTCCTCTTTTATTAGATTTTTTTTGTTATTGCTCATTTTTTTAAGTTTAAGAATTGGTTACTAGCACGAGGTCTATGTCTACAGATCCAAAACCTAGCACTAGCTCTGGTATTGCTGGTTTCAATCTCATGGAAGGAATATCATACTTACCTGACGATTAGTTTTTTATTAAGTATAATAATATAATATAAGTTTTAATAAACTATAATAATATAGATAAGTTTAGTTTTATTTACATAATTAAATAATATACTTAATAATTGTTTTTTTTAATGAAGTTAAGAAAATAATCAAAAGTTATTTTTTTTTTTAACGGAAGTGTACGTGCGCGAACTTTCCCCCACTACGACACTCGATGCTCAAGAAGTTTGCCGGGAGTTATACCTACATGACAGTTACGAGGGACTTTACAGGCTACGTTGCTCAAAAACAATATAGATGGCGCTGTACAGATTTTCCTTCGTTTAACCTTCTAATTTCATGGGTATAAAAGATTTTACGTGTATAAATGTATAAACGTGTATGTATAAAAGAAAGACTTTTTATTACACCTGTAATGTCCGGTGTTGTCCTGACCAAACTAGGGATCTCAAAGTGATTTTTGTGATAAGTCCCCACCGGGATTCGAACGCGGAACCTCCGGATTATGAGCCCGACGTCACTTTACGTCACCGGGCTAGGTTGAAATAATACCTACGATCGATAATGATACGACCATAGCGTTCAAAGTGTATCTTTTTCCTTCATTGCAATAAAAAATCATATAATAATAAATATAAACAATATAATTTAATTCACTGAGTTCTTTACCCCAAGTACTCATTGCCATTCATTTGTACGACCTCCATTTACCCACAAATGCTTTCGCGATTTCCCCTCGTACAGGGTGCCTATAAAAATATACAAGTCTCTTTAAGATAATGTACTTCTTAAATTGAACAGGTGTTTAGGATCACGGCTGTTTTATGCGTTGAACGCGTCGACGTTCACAACATTTTATCTTATATAAATAATGAACAACATAAAATAAAACAACATAATATAAATAAAGAAACATGAAAATAAAATTTAATTTATCATTTTTTTATTTACTTATTTTTTTTATTTATTTAGGTAGTTATTAATAATTATTATTATTTGTTCATATTATGATTCACAGAGACGATGAAGAGATGAGCTACCATCCAGAGCACCTGGCTAGATGATGTCTGTACAAAATAAGGAAAGATAGAAAGATATGGAAAGTCTTTTTGAAAGTAAGATGACCCATGCAGTCGGTCGCGGCTACTATTTACTTAAGTAAGTATGTAGTCGTTACATGAGCCATTTATACAAAGAAATGATTGTTGAAGAAAATCACATGTGATTCTTTAAAAAGGCTTTTACTTAGTTTTCACTATTGGCTTTTTATATTAATTTCTAACCAAGCATGTAATCTTTGCTTAAATAAACATGCACTTGAATCAGTATTAGAAAGAAAAAAATATATTTCGCAAACACTTCATAATATAACGGCGACCCTATTCATAAGCAACCGAAAAAGAGCAAGAAAAAAAGAATAAACACAACTTACGAGGGAACAAATGGCAACACTTTACGTGTCTCAACTTAAATGTCCGAGAAATGGAATCCTAGATAATGTTGCCATCTGTCTCTGCTAATGTGATATTATATCTTTTTGGATATAGTAAATGTGCTATGTATAGAGGAGATTATTTTGTTTATTTTTTATAACTAATATAAGTATAAGGTGGCGTAGAGGTTCACGTTCAAAATGTAAAATAAGATAGAGTGCAGGGTGTTAGTGATATCGTAACGAAAATTTGGAGGATGATTCAGACCATGATTCTGAGTTGATATCAAGCGGATTGGGTTATTATTCGTGATAAACCCCTGACACAATATACAAGTAGCGAGCTTTACCAACTCTATTCGTAAACAGAACAGTTGAATGTTACAAAATGGGAGCTAGAATAAATTTTTCAGAGTGTTTTCCCAAACTCCATGCACCGGAAGGGGAAGCTCGATACAGAGTCGAACCTCAGCCGAATTTTGCTGCAAGCGAAGCCTGCTTCCGTTTCACACTGAAATATAAAGTCTGTTTTATTCCAATTTTTCCATGCCACATTTTCGAGGAAGTAACACAAGAAGACAAAGTTGAGAATAATGCGGCCCATGTAAGTTGAGGGTATCGACTCTTGTTATTTGATATCAGTTGTTTAAAACACTTGGTTTCAAAAGTTTTGGAGGTAAGGATCTTTTATCTTGAACTTGTGTTTTGTAAATTGGCTTTCTGTGAGGAGCTCGGTGGCGCAGGGGTAAACGCGCTCGGTCTGCGATTGTTGAAGTTAAGCAACTTTCGCAAAGGCCGGTCATAGGATGGGTGACCACAAAAAAAAATGTTTTCATCTCGAGCTCCTCCGTGCTTCGGAAGGCACGTTAAGCCGTTGGTCCCGGCTGCATTAGCAGTCGTTAATAACCATCAATCCGCACTGGGCCCGCGTGGTGGTTTAAGGCCCGATCTCCCTATCCATCCACAGGGAAGGCCCGTGCCCCAGCAGTGGGGACGTTTATGGGCTGATGATGATGAGGTTGCTGGATTCCCAATGCGAGTAGGTTCTATACGAACCTTGCAATGGATGAACCTCTGACAGTTCCAATTGGGATATAGTCGTCAGATTATAATAAGTAATAAATGATTCCTTCTTTCTTACTTACTTTATTTCTTTCATTATGTTGTTATGGGTTAATATTAACATAATTTAGATATAGTTTTTAATACTTTATGTTACTATCACGGCGATACAGCTACTCCTCCGCTACTACACTACTTTCAGCTACTATCTCTGCAGGTCCATACCTGGTTGATGGTTGCGATGAGTGCGAGTGTGGAGTATCACCACAAACTGTGGCTCACCTTTTAATGCTGTCCTAAATGCCCTAACACCTGCACTATTTAACACCTTCACGAAGTCACTGACAATGCCGTAAGCGTGGCTAATCACTGGTCAGCAAAAATTTAATATCGTTCGCCATTGACTCGCGAAGAAGAAGAGAGCTACTCCTTATCACCTTGGTCTAACAGAAAGCTCGGTAAAACGTGGGTATTCAGCTCATCTTGCGATGGATGTACCTCACCTATCATGTTATAACAAGGCACAGTACCACGCCTGTATTCCCGAAGTTCTAAGCAGAGGTGTATACTGTAATAATTACCCACTCCTCGCCAGCTATAAAAAACGGGTTTATTTTATGTGCACTGAAAACTAGAATATAAATAAATAGTTACTTACCTATCAACCTATTTAGGTGGTCCCGGTCATTACTTTCTCTGATAGCAGCGGCTGCCACAACATGAACCATGTCAGCGACCGAAAGGCGGCCCATATTAGAACACCAGCTATGTTTAAGTCATATGTGATAGGCGGCCCTATGTAATATAGGTTTACAAGGCAATCATCTTGCCCACATTACAATATGCCGCAGAGACTTGGTGCTGCTACAAGGCAGATATCAGACGATTAGACACCTTCCATCTCAGAAGTCTAAGGTCTATTCTGCGCATCAAGTGGCAAGATCGAGTTCCAAATACAGAAGTGCTGCGTCGTGCTGGCCTGTCCGAGATAGAATCGCTCATTACGAAGCACCAGCTGAGATGGTGTGGGCACGTCTTGCAAATGGATGACAGCAGATTGCCGAAAGCAGTTTTCTATTCCGAGCTTTCTAGCGGGAAACGAAAGCAGGGAGGGCAATATCTGCGTTACAAAGACGTGCTCAAGCGCAACCTTGTGGCTTGTGATATTCCACCTGATAGTTAGGAGGAGCGAGCTCTTCGTAGACCGGATTGGCGTTACACTGTTCACAAAAACGTGGACCTGTACGAAAAGAAGCATTTAGAAGATCTTGACGTAAAACGCCAAATACGGAAGACTCGATACAAGCCCTCCTACAACTATACGTTTAATTCTTCTGGCCAGTTATTCTGTGCGCCATGTGGCCGAAACTTCAAATCGAAGTTCGGTTTTGCTAGCCACATGAGAGCCTATCATAACATCGACCTGGGATAGACATTTAGGAGTCGCCGTCGCCGGACACGGCTTGAATGATAATGATGATGATGTATAGACAGTATAGTTTGAGTCTATTGCCATTATCCGATCACAAAACACCTGTGTATAAAGAAAGTGATTTGATTGATTTGATAAAATCTCTATGATCCAAACATGAATTCAAACTCATAAAGTCTTAGTTAATGGTTTAATACCCGAGCTGGGACTCAAACCCGAGACAATGCAATGTAAGCGACGCGTTCTCTGGGCTATCACTGATTTTTAAAAACAAAAGCTGGAAACTTTAAAAACAAAACAAATTACAAAATAACAAACAAATTTAGTAACAAGGAACAATTTTCACTTTGAAATAATTTAAAAGGAGGAAGATTATCTTAATTCCAAGAAAATGAAGCACGGTCATAAATTTAAATAGAAAACGTCAATTTAAGGTAATTTCGAAAGTTACAGGTTACATTGAAAAGGTTAAATGCGGTTCATTGGCTCGTAAAATTCCATTTTGAGACGATAAATTTTTAATAGCGAGTCACCTGTGTAATATTAAAAACGACCCACGAATGTAATTAGGACACTTAGGGTTTACAATTCAGGTTACTTTGTTGATAATGTAACTGTTAAAGTCATCATTACACACATAAAGACCCACGCTCTTGTCGGTGTAGCATTCTCCATGCTACTCTTTTAGGGAAAAATAGAGCAGTGGTTTGGTTTCCCTCTTACCTTCCGCCCAAGTAATAAGTTAAAGTAATGTAATTAAAATAATTATATCATGTGAAGCTAACTTTATGCAAAAAAGCTTATTATAAGATGAATGACTACCTAAATGATAAAAATGTCTGGTATTGAATGTGTTCCTCTAGTTATTAAATAACTTGTAATATATACCCTCATTGTTTAAAAGACGTGTTGCTGTTGCAGTTTCTTGACATTTCTTCTCCTCAGCCATAACACCTTGCGAAATGACGTAAATTCAAAAATGTTACATTGACCTTCAACAAGTTTATCCACGATAATTACGTTGAATAAATAAGTCTGATTTCTGATTTATATTGAATTGACTTTGACTATTGTTATTACCTTAATAATAATGGCGATGGATATATCTCTGACTACCCCAAACGGGATATAGACGTAAGCTTATGTTACGTTGTGTACATAAATATGTATGAATGGAGTGTCACGGATAAGAATCCCGGCTCAGGTTCTAAACCACTGGATTAGAAATTCCACTTAATATCGACTCAGAATCATGGTCTGAATCATCCCCCTCAGTATTCGTTACGGTGCCACTAACACCCATACCTTCTTGTATGGTTATCTGTACGTACTTGTTTAGGGTGTAAGTGACATCGTGATGAATACTGAGAGGGATGATTCAGCTAATTATTCTGAGATAACATCAAGTGTAATTTTCCATCGCGAAAGTATTAAATTAAAAATAATGAAAAAACAACACAAAAATCATGAATTTAAATTCCAAGTGATATTAACTCAGAATCATGAGCTGAATCATCCCCCTCAGTATTCGTTACGATGTCACTACCACCATGTATACTTATGCACCTCAGCATATCCTTCCGGGGATACAAAGTTACTTTTAAGGTATCTAATAACATATTTAAATAGGTAATCATCAATTTAAAAGTTTCGAATTAATTTATACTTAATTGATATTTTGATAAGAGCAATTAGAGTTTAGTCGCTACTGTAAAAAAGTCATCTCAACTCAACAACAACTTTAACAACGAAACAATTTACGCGCCAACGCAACGCGCAACGCATCAACTTTTTCATTTTGAAAGAGTTGTCCTTCCATCAGGGTTGTGGTCTGAAGTTCATAATTAAATATTTAACAGGGTTAGAAGTAAGATGGGATTGGGTTTTCGTTCAGAAGTTCAAAGGTTTATAACCGGGCTATAAGTTATTTTTGAAATTAAATTAAGTATTTATTAGATATTTTCGTGAAATTATAAAGCAGGTAGGATGAAATGTTTCAGATTGTTTATGTCATTTCGTACTTCTGGTAGTGTGTACGTAGTGTATTGTAGGGGTTGATGGGGTTGGTAATCCACCTCACAACCCACACGATAGAAGAAGTGTACTAAGCACTTATCACGCACTTACACCGGTGTTAGTTAGTCGAGTCTAGATAATTAAATCAAAAAATAAAAAAATAACAAATAAATAAGGGGGAAAAGGAGGGTGGAGTAAAATTTAAATCCTATATCCTCCGCCGAAGGTTGTCTGGGAGAGATCGCTCTTAGCTTTAGTCTTTTCCCACTTTAGAATTAGTTTCTCCTGTAAATGTCTTGTAATTTTGTGTGCAATAAAGTATTTTATTATTACTTGTATTGTTCTTTTAATATCTCGGGACTATGAAGTCCCGGACTTTTAGAATACGTGGGTGGGGCCGAAGCCAACACGCGTCTTATGCAAATTTCACTTCTACCCTGCGAGCGTATATCTCTAACGCCCAACTCTCTCCGGTCAATGACGACAAGCCTGAGCTGGTAGTCCTGGTAGTCCTGTGGCCCCCGTTGGGGTCAACTCCGGCCGGCCAGTAAAGGCAAGCCGGAGACGGAGCGCCTGACCGATTCTCCGGGGATCTCAGCTATCTCAGCTCCGCGGTGTCGTCACTCACCAACAGCTCGCCACAAGCTGGCTTGCAGAGACTGACTGCACTGCTGAATTCACCAGGTTCGCTGATGAATTCACCAGGGGGCGATGGGGTCGTCATTTCCCTACGCCATTATTATTATTAAAAGTTAATCATTAGATCATTGCTCAAGGATTGTATTGCCTTACCGAACGCACCGTATTTCATTGTGTGCGCTGCGCAAAACTTGTTAGCACGAACAGTAGTTTAATAGCCTTCCGAACAGGATGCACAGCATTCGAATCATAGCATGACCAAGATTATGTTATTTTTATAGTTTTCTTTTTAAAAAAAGAGGATGATCCAATAGATATCGCTGGTTCCCTACGTCTGTTTTGGTACGGAAATGTCGTACACGAAAAAACACGATAAGTTGACTTTTAAACAAAAACGAACTTGTCTTTCAAACCGTTAACATTGTCCCTTATTTCTTAAGTACCTACTTTCACACTTTAAAAGCAACGACGGAAAGGTAAATTTAAAAGGTATATCACTAGGCCATTTACCTTTAAAAATATACTAGTAAAACCGACGCTAAAAGCTCTTAGCTAACACAAATAAAACATATTATGCACATTTATATCCGCCACCATTACTGAGTGTGTTAAATAAAGCCACACTAAATCATAAAGAACAACACGAAAAACCTCTTTACTATGCAGGGGCCGCAGTTAGACGGGATAGTTTTGGTCTGATGCAATTTTATCTAAACTTAAATCAGAAAAAAAGTAGCTGAAGCGGCCGCTATCAAAAAACGAAGAAAACACTATACGTTAGATGCCAACTATTTATATGTACGGTCACGAGCATTAATATGTATACACTTTGGTAGCATGTCACATTAACTTTTTTTGACAAATTGAACTGTAAGTCTCACTAAATGTCAAATATGTTAGTGCGACAGAGTCGTAAAGTGGGTACATTATAATGCTTATGACTGTACCGCTGGCATTTGAAACGTCGGGTAGTTGGAGGTTAGAGACTTTGGCCTTCATCATCCCCCCTAGCATTATCCTGTTTTTCACAGAGTCCGCTTGCCTAACCTGAAGATTTGACAGGTCCGGTTTTTTACAGAAAGTACCGCCTGTCTGACTTTCTAATCCGCGAAGGGAAAACCAGCCAAATACAGGTTAGGTCACATACCTCTGAAAATATCGTGTTGTTATTGTGAAGTTTAACATGTGATACTTGTAAGAGAGACCTTTGCCAATAAGTTAGTGCATATTGGCTAGTAAGATAAGATAAATGTTTACAGTACTGTACTGTATTGTACTAGCTTTTGCCCGCGGCTTCGCTCGCATTAAATTCAGGGTAACGCAGGGTAACAATTTTTAGCTTGCTACCTTGAAAACTGCAAAAACCTAATATAAAATTTCGCCCCTTTTCTGAAGCGGTTAGGGGCAGATTTCAAAAAATAAATGTTGCACAATTTTTTGTTTATCACAAATAGTCCGCATACCAATTTTTAGCTAGAAAGCTAAAAATTTCAATGTTTGCTCCATACAAACTTCCACCCCCCATTTTAGGAAAGTGGGAGGTTAGAAAGAAACCAAAAATAGCCTATGTCACGTTCCATTCCTTCAACTATCTCTACTTAAAAAATCACGTCAATTTGTAGCTCTTTTTTACCGGAAAAACAAACAGACAGACACATATACACTTTCCCATTTATAGTATTGGTATGAATTTTTTAACGTGATTTGGCTGTTTCAATGCTGGATTGGGAGCGAAAAATAGCTTTTAGCGTTTAGCTGCATTAAAGGATGACAACATAACATAAACAGCCTATATATACGTCCCACTGCTGAGCACAGGCCTCCCCTCAATCAACCGGAGGGGGTGTCGAGCATACTCCACCACGCTGCTCCACTGCGGATTGCTGGAAGTGTTTTTTTACGGCTAATAGCTGGGACCAACCGCTTAACGTGCCCTCCGAAGCACGCAATTATCTTACTTTTTTGGACAATCAGGTGATTCAAGCCTGAAAAGTCCTTACCAAACCATGGAAAGTCTCACAAAATGATTTCGACAATGTTCCCAACGGAAATCGAACCCGGACCTCCAGATCGTGAGCCTAACGCTCTAATCCTTAGACCACGGAGGCTGTTTGTGTTACAAATAACATATTTTTTCCATTTCCTGACTCCGACCCTCAATGCACTAAGCCAAATAACGAGACAACAGAGGAGGAAGTGAGGAGATAATTTAATGAGGAAAGACAAATTAGTGCGCCGTTTGTAGTCGGCAAGCAATCATTGGTGTAGACGTGGAAGACGGTGACACAGTGTTTGTCACGTATTCTGTGAAGGAACAGCTTATCTGTTTATACATGCACAAAAACTCAAGCCCGTAATCTACAATTCTAAAAACAGATATTTGCTTACGAACCGTACGCCCTGATAGCAAACAAAAGCTAACTTTATACACACCCCGGACACTTCATACAAACAACCTCGTTTTACTCAGACACCACATATAGACGGTATCGTACACACACATCCGTGTGTGTGTCGTTTGACGCCATACGATGGAAGACTAAGCTGTGTTCGGGCGAGGTAAACCTAGCTCAGACGCTGGTGAGGTGCGGAGAGTTGCCGTTCTATACGTAGCCAGTGTTCCCTTCATGGTCATCTGATCCCACATAAAAATCGTCCCGCGGGCTGAATGACAATTTTAACTATTATAAATCTGTGGGCCGAGTAGACCCTTTGGTTGAATGTAGTAGTCGTCTGAGCCCGCGGGTTGAGTCAAGTCCACTCACCCACGCAAAAAATCGAAAGGGGTCATTCAGCCCGCGGGACGATTTTTATGTGGGATCAGATGACCATGAAGCCGTAGTGCCCTTTATTCCTTATTCTATGCCTTATATCTATTCTGTTATAGTGATGTGTATGAATGATTAATAATAACAGCTTCCAGCTTAAAGCAGTTGTAGAGAATTGGCATTGAATTCCTAATAAGTGCGTGTCAGACTGATTATCTTAGTCCATTACCAGTATGTAAAATAAAATATTATATAATCAATCCCTTAGGATATTTTCTCATTACAACCGGATCCGTAGAACTATTTGTATAAAATGTGTCTCATTAAATGTGATGAAAAAATAATAAGTATAAAAAACTTAGTTATTTGAAAGTAGAAGAACTTTATCAACGTTTAAAGAATAAATAATGAAGAATGATTGTTAGTATAATTGAAATTAACCTTTTACTCTCTTGTTTGACTATCTGCTTTTCAGCCCGTGTTTTCGTCTACGTCGATTTCTCTTACGCAATTTTTATACCCTTGACATAACATTATACATCGATGCCCCTTGCCAATATCATTTTGATGATCAGTTGATTGGTAAAAGTGTGGCAGAATAATAAAAAGACGCAGTTTCGGTTTAGGATGCTACTTTAGCAATAAGGCACTATTGTTTGTAATTTTGTATTTCCTGAGTGTATGTATAGTGTGTTGGCATGTTATGTTAAGGATATTGTAAATCTTTTCTACGCTATACTTTTTTATCTAAACTAAATCGTTCAGAAAATAGATCCGACTCCGGCAGATATTTCGTCACGCTTTCCTCTAAAACCTCCGCCTTAAACGAAATCACATGCAATCCTCTACCGTTTTTTGGAAAACAATCGTTTTCCGGTATCATTCGCAGCGATTCAAAAGCGCGATTCGACATTTAGTTTTCAGACGCGCCAATCCTTTTACGATCCCCTAATGTGATTAAAGTAATTCAGACAATTTCAATAAGAGCTTCTGGGAACAAATCTACATTCTAAACCATAAATCTCTACAACAAGCGCGGAAGCAGACGTATCTCGATTGATATCGTAAATACTTTCCCTACTGCTGTTAGCAAATTACAATAAATTCGACAATACGTACAAAAGGATGCTTTTTGTGCTAAAGTTTTTATGTTGGCATCTGGATATGCACAAGAAATTCAAGCAAATGCTGAGTATAAAAGTTTTTTTTTTATTTTAATGTCTTTATAGTAACATATCGATCCCGATCTCGCGAGATCTCGTTTATTTTTTCGGGATCAATCCCGAAGCATACTATGACGAGATCCCATTCGAGATTGACGGGATTCGGGCGAATCTCCTTGAGTTATACATTTTGTTTTGATTCTGTTGATTTCCAAAGAAAACCTAATTATTTAGTTAGTAGATTCTTTTGATCTCTCTCTAGCTAAACCTCTCCGCCGCGCACCACGCTCTCCGATTGCCCACACGCAAAAAGCCTTCTTGTAAAGCGATCGACGAGTTTTTATGTTTTCCCGTCCTATAATAACACTTTTTCATTTTTTTGTAGTTAGTAATAAAATTAATGTTATCCTACGCCTGACCTACAAGAAATAAAATATTATGTAGGTCATGCGAAATCCAAGTTATTTTTTATCGCTAAACTAATATTGTTTCACGTTAAACCTCCGCAACAACTGAGTTATATTCATTGTAATAATAGTCCGAGGAAATGGGCCCAGCAAAAACCAAGTTTCAATGTTATATTAGCCCAAAGTTTTAATGAACCCTAAGGGACCCACAAACTGCAGCGGTATATTTTGAGACGTAAACTTTGTTTTTTGAACTAATAACTAGTGGAAGTTGGGACGGAGCACTTTAGAAAACTAAAGATAAAAATTTGGCAAACGTAATTGGCTGAGCTGGTTTACAACAGGCCATTGTTATAGGGAGCGTAGGTTGTTTATAACAAATTCCCACATAAAATATTTGAATGAACTGTATGATGTATGCATTTAGGATATTAGATTAAATTACAAGACGCCGATGTTGAGAAGATAGTTAACCCCCTAACCCTCGCGCTAGAGACACACCCTTTACATTTCATATAAATAACCTCATTTTACACAGACACTACACATTGATGTTATCGTACACGCGCAACTGTGTGTGTGTGTGTGTGGCGTCTGAGGGTTGCCAATTACAATACCTAATTTAACCGTCATTACTTACGTCATTACGTACTTAGCATTACTTACGAAAAAAGTTTAATTTAAGTATAATCATCAACTAATATGTATTTATTTACTATCTCACACAAATCACAAACAAAAAAAAATAACAATGAAAGTTCACAACATAAATAAATTCGTGACCTATGTTTGTTACGTTAATCGTAATAATTTTGAACCAAAACGTGCTTAGTATCCAGCAATATATTTATTATGAAAGCAAAACTAACGTAGTTCCACAAAATGAGTGAGTTTACTTAATCTAGACCAGCAAAATTAACATTCCGCATATGAAATACGTTGAACAACTACAAAGTAATTATGCGACCTTTTAAAATAGAATAGCAAAAGGCAGAAACACTCAATCAAATTTTTAATAAACTGGCGCATGCAGCGTTTGTATACATTGTGTCAGTGTCTGCACTTAACGAGGCAGTGTGCCATAAATTTCACAAATCCGCTGAATCTCAAAGCGCGAGAAGCGTGTTCCCAAACACCCGTCTCGTCACTCGCCCGTGATTGTGACTACAATTTGATGAATTGCTTCACTTTTCACCCCCTTTCCTACAAACAGCGCACCAGCCACAAAACCAACCTTAATCTTTCAGCACCAACGCACAAAGTCAGCTGATTACAACCCTCCCGTTGCGTACTTTTGGAAGCAGCGCGGTAAGAAAGTCCTTTGTAACCCGACTGTTTTAGGTGTATCGTTCGTACAATACTGTCTACACTAATTAAATGTTGTACCATCCTTTGCAGGATTATTCACTGAGTTCCGTTCACGAGGTGCAAACGTGCGTAGGAACTTACCTAATGACTTTTATATAGTACTTTGTGGTGGACGTGTTATGACGTTTTTATTACTTTTTGGTTCTGATAGTCTTAGAAGTTTGAGCCTACGAACTGTTATTGCATTCTGCGAGAAGGTGAGATTCTTGTATAGGGGAAGTCAGACAAAGTAATATTGTTATTTTGGAAATAATCTGAACAAGGATTTTGGCTATACATTGAAAGAGAAGAAAGAAAAACTGAAACAGAAGAGATGGTAAACGACTTCAAATCAATCTACCAGACCGTAGAATGTATCCTAAACTGGACCGAGATGTATTATTATTATTTATTATACCTTTTTTCTTTTTTTTTGTTATGTTGGTATCATTATATGTTTATTGCACCAGCCCGTGCTCCAATGAATAATCTTCTTTCACCCTAAGGTTGCCTGGCAGAAATTGCTGTTTAGCAATAAGGCCGCCTATTGTGCTTTTGTTTTATTCGTATGTTTATGTCCTTTATATATGTTCTTGTGCAATAAAGTATTATTGATTGATTGATTGATGTATTTATTTATTTATCAAACCTCAGATTTTACAACTCAACATGAAAAACTGGGTTCGAATCCCGGTGGGGACATATCACAAAAACACACTTTGACATTCCTAGTTAGGATATTGCAGGCTGATTACCCGATTGTTCGTCAGCAAGATGATCCTTGCTTTGGAGAGCAACAGAAGCAGTCAGTCCCGGCTACTATTAAGTAAGTATGAGTCATGACAGCGGCGTCTGGCGGCTCAGTAGTAACCCTGATACCAGGGTTGATGAGATCGGTCATGGATCTTACAACCCACACGAGAGGGAAAAAGCTTAAATAGCAAATCTGAGTGAGAAACAGTGTGATAGGAGAGAGAGAGAGATGTAGTGTAAAAGACGATATAGTTACTAAGATTGAGAAGGCAATGTTAAGTTGGTTTGGACACGTAGAACGGAAAAAGGATAATAGGACTACGAAAACAGTATACGTATAAAGCGAAGATTGGTGGTAGGGCTGGCAGAGGAAGACCTAGAAGGACGTACATTGACCAAATTGGAGATGTCCTTAGAAAAGGTTCACTGCGATCTACTCAAATTCAAATTCAAAAATATGTTTATTCAGTAGGTAACATAGTTACACTTTGAATCGTCAATTTTTACATAACAAACGTCTCATCCGCCTAAAACTACTGCAGCTTCTCACAACCTGTATAGCCGGGGAAAAGAAGCTGCAAGAAAAACCTCGGCACAGGGCCCTAGATGTTCTTTAAAAAAATAAAAAATAAACATAAAATGTTGGTTCTCAGACAATTAATCCCATGCATTCATATCTTCTAAATAATCACTAATCACTACTCTGAACCGGCGTGCGTATATGAAACGATCGATGAATGTGGCGGAAGCAACACTTCTCTGCTTACCCCGGTGGGAAATATGCGTAAGTTATGTATGTGTGTGTAAGTAAACAGCAAATCTCAGTTGAGTCTCTATTACATGCATGTACTGTCATTAAAGCGTTACCGTATAATGTCTCGTTCTCAAATATGTATTAATTTCCTTTGTGGCCATAAAAAGGGTTGAACATTAATGAGTTTTGTCTCATAGCCACAGTGTACCCGTTCACCGGACTCAGGGGAGGTCGTTAAAAACTTCGCTTAGGTACGGGTACTATGGGGATCAGAATAGAGGATTATACTACACACGTAGGTACTTCATATCATATTGCCTAGCCCTCCTTTGCGGCAGACACTGAGCTCGTTTTTATCAAACAAAAAACGGACAGAAACGTCTATGCCCCGTTGGGGTAAACAGAAACCACGGAATTCCACTTACTACGAACCTGTCTGTCAGGATCCTCCTTGAAACCATCGTGGATCTGATCGCGGTATCTGAAAAAAAAAAGAAAAAATGTGAAAACCTATGTCTATGTTATAGAACACCCAGGTCACTTCATATTGACATATACATTGACATTATGGTACACGCGCATCTGTGTGTGAGTGGCGTCTGATATCATACGATTTAAGACTAAACTATGTTCGAGGAGGAGAGGGGGGGAGGTAAACCCAGTGGGAAGCGGAGAGTTGCCGTTCTGTACGTAGTATTATTATTCCTTATTCTATGGTTATAGGTACCTAAGTACCTATTAGCTGTGTGTCATCACTGGTCTTAGTAATATAGATCGGACACTTGGCTACACGTGAGGATGGTCGGTGCGCAGAGAGAATGGAAAAGGCCAGTGGGCAGACCAGCGCATCAACTGATTGGTCGAAAGTAAGATGATCCGTGCTTCGGAGGGCACGTTAAGCAGTTGGTCCCGGCTACCATTTACCTACTTACTAAGTATGTATTCGTTACATGAGCCACGTCAAGGTCGTCAAGGGCCTTAAGCAGCTCATTAGTAACCCTGACACGAGGGTGATACCATCGGTCAATGCCCCCACAACCCAGCCATAGGATTGCTGTTGAATATCCATTCGCTACTTCATTTTCGACTTTAAACGGCAATTTCAAACAGAACTAAAACTAAAACCAAACTCACTAAGCTGCAATTCCGGCGTTGCCGCGGCGAGAATAATATATGTGTGAAAGAATAATGGCCCACCACTTAACACAGTATGCGCCAAGTCGTGACTATTCATACATGCATAGCTTCACCTACGTTATACTTATAGAAATGTAGTTGGCTGAACTACAGTAACCAGAAGACCTGAGGGTGCCCAAAATTTAAGACAACAGGACACTCTCAGGTCTGTTGTCTACAATTTTGTACCAGGTGAGAGGCAGCACTCCGCCATTTGCGGGAAATCTATCAGAAGACGATTTTCAGACGCTTTTGATATGAAATCTCACCAGCGCCACCACTGTTGTGCCACTAACAAAATATAAATATGCAGTAATATAAGCAGTAATATAAAGAAACCCCCACATTAGCGTCTTTCGAGCGTCGGCTCGTCGTGACTATTCATACATGCATAAATTCACCTAGCTTATACTTTTAGAAGCGCTGGCCGGCTTCCGAACAACGAACATGCGCGGACGCTGGCACGACGACGACGCTCGAAAGACGCTAGAGTGGGGGGTCTCAAAGGGTCTTTTTTACTTGCGCAGCGAATTTGCTGCATGCAAGCGAATTCGAATTCCCGCTAGTGGCGCTCCCATGGTGTCATGTGAGATAGGGCCCTTGGATGGATATGATCGACAACAACGTGATAGGGTGTGCGTGTTGCCTACATTATTACGCGACAACTCTTCTGATAACGTCATCAGAATTCTCCACAAAACGAAATATCGACATAGTATAAAACAAAGTCGCTTTTTCTGTCCCTATATCCCTATGTACGCTTAAATCTTTAAACCTACGCAACGGATTTTGATGCAGTTTTTTTAAAAGATAGAGTGAATCAAAAGGAAGGTTTATATATATAATAAGATCCATTAAATAGCGGAGAAATACTGTTATTTTTGAAGTTTTTAATGTGATGTCGTAAATAAATTCATTTTTTCCTCAGCATTGCACCCGAGCGAAACTAGCGGGTCGCTAGTTGATTATAATTCCATTATAAAACTGAAAATTCTGATAGCGCGTATGATGTGCAAAAATTTTGACATGCTTTCAACTAAATTCATTATTCATCGGGTCGATACTAAATATAGCACGTTCCTAAAGAACCCTTCTAGTTACTCTAGTTAGACTGAACCCGACTGTTTGTCATTGTTTCAATTCAGTTGGATCAGACAACTTAATTAAGCTAACCTGCCGGGCCCTAATTTACTAACTTTTCAACGAAACAACAACTACAAACTGGTATAGTATGACGGACTTTGAAGTCGGGAACTATTCTGTAAATGTATTTATAATAAGTAATGGTATTTGGATCTGGAAAGTTCTGGAAACATGAAACCATCATACAATGTAAAGAAAGATGGGCGTTATAGAACGCACTAACCCACATGAGAATAATAATTTAAATAATTTGTTTGAAAGTTAATTATTTAAAATGACAATAATTATAGCGGGGAATTTCACATCGCTATACGTTCCGAGTTATGAAGCATTAAATATGTTGAGACTTTCTAACAGAACGGAAAACTTTACATGTTTACGTTTGTTTTATTGTTTATTATGTTTCTTTTAATTTTTACATATTTCCTCAACTTATGGTTGTCAGGAAGAAATCGCTTTAAGCGATAAGGTCATTTGCCATGTACGTTAAATCTCTTTTGTAAATATTTTCTTTTTTGAAGCAATAAAGTATATTTGTATTTGTCTACATAATAGACTTTTATTTTGATTGACCACAATCACATAATGATGGTTAGTGATGATAATTTTGTTATGGCCTAAAGTGGTACACGGTTACCAATTCACTCTAGTTTTGAGAAAGACTGGGAGAAGCAGTGGGGTGAGGTACTACGCAATCAAAATCACAAGTACTAATAAGTGTGCACTTGACTGAAAGCATGTCACATTAACTTTTTTGACAAATTAAACCTTAAGCCTCATTAAATGTCAAACATGATAGTGCGACAGGGTTCTAAAGTGGGTAGATGATATTGCCCTAACAGGCTCTCCAGACATCATTCTGGAACAGAACACAATTTTCTTGGTGACATAGCTTTATCTGGAGGGTGATTAGAATCACCAGGGGCTACTTCTAGGGATTCTAGGGTAAACCAACAGACGTTAGCGACTCTCTCTCTCTCTCTCTCTCTCTATTTAAGAGCTGCGCTCTTGTCGGGGAGTAATCGCCATTCCTCTCTTCTTCCCACCAAAACAATCTCCTACCGATACGACACGACCTGCACCTTCTCTTTTATTTGTTTCATAAATGTTATCCTAGGTCTACCCCTTCCTCTCTTCCCTTCAATTTTTCCTTCTATAATGTTTGTTATAAATGAATCGTGTCGTATCAGGTGGCCAATCATATTTCCTCTCCGGTTCTCTATAGTCTTCAATATGGTTCTCTTTTCTTCAACTCTTTCCAGCACTTTTTCATTTTACACCATTTCAGTCCAGCTTATACCCTCCATCCTTCGCCAACACCACATCTCAAACGCTTCCAACCTGTCTCTGACTCTCTGTGTCATAGTCCACGTTTCACTTCCATAGAGGGCAATGCTCCAAATATAATGATTTAATAAACCGTTTCCTTATTTTTAATGATAATGTTTTTGGTTTTCAAAATGTATTTTTTCCTGTTAAATGCGTTATGCGGTAGCGACTATAACCCCCAAAAATTTTACTAGACTTTACTCATAAAAGATAAGGAGCACATTCTCACATAATCTTCAAATGTAATCTCGGCTCTAAGCTCAGTGAAAAAGAAAATAAATGTGCGCTAACACATTGTTCTCAAACTGTCACAAGGTAAATTTTCCGCATAAAAACGTTTCGCATAATGCGCTTTCTAAGTCGATGAGATGGAATTTATGGCTCGTAAAGACTGAGTACATTTGCGTAAATCACTGGAATTTTGAGTCTGTTTCGCACATCGTCACTTGGGTGATGAACTTTATATGAGTATGTTCGACAGAGTGTATTATCTATACTATGAAAGCTGTATGTCGTACAAACGTAAGTTTTTTTGACGTGACTTATTGTTGATTTGCCGCAGATGGCATTAACTACTTGGTCGGACAAATGGGGAGCGCTGAAGGCTCTCACCCGGTACAACGTTTAAGACAACAGGCCTGAGGGTGCCCAGTTGGGCGCGAACCTCGACTCAGGGCGTCGTCTGAGAGGAAAAATATTTGAAAGAATTAATCGATAGCGATAAGTACTGATTGAGGAAAATCGGCGACTACGCCGGCGGGGTCGGTATCGGGATCCTGATGTGTACAAACGTAATAGAACGCGTACCCTTATGCTGGTTAGTTGATTTATACAACACTCGCTTTGAAGATATTGGGCGGAGAGTTGCCGTTCTATGCTTATTAGTATTATTCTTTATTCTAATAGTCACTGTAATCCAGTGGTCCACCAAATTCAATTCAAATTCAAAAATATCTATATCCAGTAAGTAACATAGTTACACTTTGAATCGTAATTTTTTACATAACGAACATCTCTTCCGCCAAAAACTACTGCAACTTCTTACAACCTGTATAACCGGGGAAAAGAAGCTGCAAGAAAAACCTCGGCACAGGGCCCTAGACACCGGCTTGCTTTTCCAACGGAACCGGTTCGAACCCTGACTTTCAACAATTAAATATTTATTTTAAGTGCATTTTTCACTAGGTAACAAAGTTAACACTATCATTATAGACGGCGATACGGTTATAGATAACCTATCACGTTGGTGTAACAGAAATCTCGGTGAGGTGTGGGTACTTAGTTTATCTTGCGATGGATGTACCTATCACGTTGGGGATAGGTTATCTATAACCGTATCGCCGCCGATATTATTATAGATAACCTATCACGTTGGTGTAACAGAAAGCTCGGTGAGGTGTGGGTACTTAGTTCATCTTGCGATGGATGTACCTGTGGCTACCCCAAATGGGATATACTCACGAGCTTATGTTATGTTTATGATGAAGAACCAGGCATGGCGCGTTCTAACTACCGACTTAGGTGCATTTCAGTTTCAGCTCACAAAGTGAATGCTCGTGACATTCAAGACACCATCTTGTGTTTGTTGTCGGGGAAAAGCCAAACAGAGAAACTCTAGTGTTCCTAATACCATATTATATAAATGCACGATATTACCATCCAATGGAGCCGTGGTAGCCCAGTTGGTAGAACGCTTTCCTCTCACTTTGAGGCTGCGGGTTTGAATCCAGCACAGGCCTAAACCAAACATAGCCGAAATTGTTTTCAGAGTCATGTTTGGATCATAAATGATTATCACGTGCTCAGCGGTGAAGGAAAACATCGTGGGGAAACCCACATTCCCGAGAAATGCATTTTCGGAGGTATCTGACCTGACCTGTATTGGATTGTTTTCCATTCGCGGGTTGGAAGATCAGACCCCGCAGTCGCTTCTGTAAAATGGACCTGTCAAATATTTAATGTTCAGGTTAGGTAAGTGGACCCTCTGAAAAACGGAATAATGGGTAATTAGAAGACAAACTGCAGCCACTTTTAATACGGAGTACTAAGATGGATAATAATTACGATGAAACGTGTGGTGATCAGCCCCATACAATGGTTCTGAATTAATGAATTTATGTATGAATGTTGATTACTACTAGTCAAAACACTTTTACCAACCCGAAGCAACGTGGAATGTATCCCGCCTGAAACAGTTACGAAAAAGAAAAGCGGCCAGATGCAAAATGGGAGTTTTGATTGGTAATAATTTGTACCAATCAAAACTCCCATTTTGCATCTGGCCGCTTTTCTTTTTCGTAACTGTTTCAGGCGGGATACATTCCACGTTGCTTCGGGTTGGTAAAAGTGTTTTGACTAGTAGTAATCAACATTCATACATAAATTCATTGCTCTCTCCCACCGGGGAAAGCAGAGACTATGGAATTCCATTTGCTTCGATCCTAACACACTCTTGCTTCTCCAAATTCATCAATCGTTTCATACACGCACGCCGATTCGGAGTAGTTCGTACTAAACCTTTTCATAGGACATCTCGAATTTGGTCAATGTACGTCCTTCTAGGTCTTCCTCTGCCAGCCCTACCACCAACCTTCGCTTTATACCGCTTTCGTAATTCTATTATTTATTTTAATAGTAGTCGACGGCTCATTAAAATATTCATGTTCTCTTTTTCGTGTGTAGGTACCTATTATAAGAAACAGCGGTAAGTTAACCCAAAAGCAAGCAAAAAAAGGAAAGCAAAGCCAACCATTTTCCAAGTATAGCAATCAATTTGAATCCTACTCTAATTAACTTTAACGAAATCAAGATGATATCTCACAAATATATCCTCCATATATAACACGGAAACACTCAATCAAAACTAACCTGCAGACACAAAGACGTATAAAATTAATATGTGAAGATATAGAGCAACAATAAACTTGGTTCTATGATAAATGTACCGTGAGATGGAGTGCGGCTAACTTCATTACGTAGCGTTGATTAACTGAACAATATGAAGTGAGACGCGAAACGAAGCGAAACTCAATTTTTAGTTGCCCTGTGTGGTAGTAATTTAGTTTTAGGGGCTGGATGTGCTTATCGTTCGAAGCAGTGACATAGTGAAGAGAGAACAGCCGTGGAATTTTAAAATCCGAACCTAATCTGATCCGTTCGATTATTGATACCATTTCAATTTTACCGAATGCGAAGAGCAGGTGAATTATTGAACCTTTTCAGAATTTCAGAGAGGACTCAATCGTCTTTTTGATTGAAGAATATGTTAAGTACTCTTTATCTATATTGCACCACATAAAGTTTATAAAAAAAGGAATTGACTGGTTGCCTGATCGATCAATGCCACAGCCAACGGAA
The DNA here is from genome assembly GCF_024362695.1 of Pectinophora gossypiella. NCBI lineage: Eukaryota > Metazoa > Arthropoda > Insecta > Lepidoptera > Gelechiidae > Pectinophora > Pectinophora gossypiella. Next base: position 13,510,646 of record NC_065407.1, read on the forward strand.
ATAATATTTTGTACAAAGGTTTCTTATGTGACATTAGGAATGAGTGATTTTTGGGAATCCATTCACTAACAAAGGGATAAAAGTTTGTATAAACTCCACCTGGGTGAAATCGCGGCCAGAAAGCTAGATTTATACCTACGTAAATAATTTACTTACCACAAAAAATCTACGAATTTAAGTCCACAAAACAAAGCCTCTGTGGTCCAGTGGTTGAGCAATGTGCTCACAATACGGAGGTCCTGGGTTTGATTCCCGATGGGGACAAATCATAAAAACACTTTGAGGGATCACAAGTTTGGTTAGTAGGTACATTACAGGCTGATCACCAGATTGTCCAAAAGTAAGATGATCCGTGCTTCGGAAGGCACGTTAAGCCGTTGGTCCCGGTTACTACTTATTAATGTAAGTACGTAGTTGTTACATGAGTCATGTCAGGGGCCTATGGCGGCTCAATAATAATCCTGACACCAGGGTTGATGGGGTTGGTAATCACCTCACAACCCACACGATAGAAGTAGAAGAACAAAGCCGTAAACTTTAGAGCAACGCGGACCTCCGCCCCGTACATTAAACACTGAATACGCTCGATTTACATCCTTCAAACAAATGAAACAACGCCATAAAAATACTGCTATGTTTATAACCTATCAAGAATTTATCACTAACTTGATCACTTCTTCGTTTACGAAGTTCCCAAACTTTGCGTCTTCAGTTCCATTAATAATGCCCCTAGCGGAACTCTGAAAGAATATTTCACTCTTTGGAAGCTGCAAACAGGGTACAATCAAATTACCATCTGAAAGCCCCTCCTATTGCTATTTAAGGCGTTGAACGATTTCGGTTGCTCGCTTTGTGTTGGAAGTTCGCGTTGTAAACCCTGTGTTTAAAGATTGTGTAAGTTTTGGGAAGGTTTTTATTTAAGGCTATAATGGCTGGTTGGACACTGAATCTCGATTTATTTATTGATAATATGCGACTCCGATACGGTAAGTTTTGGCTTTTTGGTTTTAGATCTAGCACCTATTACAAATAGAACCGATTAAATTTCGGTAAATTTTATGACTACACGTTATTTTATGGCTGTGTTCAACTCATAAGGGTCATCATTTATACCCAAAAAACCAAGGTAAAAGTTGCTTATGTCTGTTCCATAAAATTAGAAGTTTAAACGAAGGGAAATTTGTACAGCACCAGTTATATATTTTATTTTTGGGGATTGTAACCTGGAAAATTCCTTGTTGACATCTGTGTCGTATTGGTTCCACACCCAATATTTTTATTTAAATAAAGCATAAGAGTACTTAAATATATTCTTTACTTTGTTCACGTGTTCTCATATATAATGTAACTCTCACTGATTTTTATTGTTTCATCTATTTCATTACACTAATTCCAATGGTTTTGTTCTTTTTAATCTTAAAAACCCAGTAATAACCCAGTAATAACCCAGTAAAAACCCCAAAAAACCCGAAAAAAAACCCAACCCAAAAAACCCTTTTGGTTGTCTGGAAGAAATCGCTTTAAGCGATAAGGCCGCCATTTGCCATGTACTTAGTTAAGAGACTTTTTGTAATTATTTCTTTTTATTTTGGTGCAATAAAGTGTATTTGTATTGTATTGTATTGTAAAAAAACCCAAAAAATAACCCAATAATGTAACGTTCATATATTGCGTTGGTGGCGCGACCATGGTTGCATTACCATGGTGTCCAAGTCAGATAGAACCCTAAAACTCTACTCCGGAAGATTCTGACTCCGGCAGATACGGTAACTTTTACTATTAAATTCATACTTTCAGTTCAACACCAAGTCATTATAAGACTATAATCACGTAAATGTCATTAATCGAAAAGTGAAACGGCAAGTTTGTAACACGTTGCGCTCACGTGAATTTTACGACCTCATTCACACGAGAGTTTGAACTGAAAAATAAATTGAAATTAACCAATTTTATGGAACCTTTTAAAGCTTTTTGATAACTTAATTTTCTTACTTATTACCTCTCGCTGTACTCAAATGTAAGTAATTGAATTATGATTTTGTAAAAATCGTCACTCATAATTAATGTATTTTATTTATTTAACATACATACATACATAAACTCACGCCCGTAATCCCTAATGGGGTGGGCAGAGCCACAAGTAATCAAAGACAACTTGCAGCCACTGTTGATACGAAGTCCAAAGATCGATATGATGAACCTTATGGTGATAAGGCCATTTATTAAAATTGAGTTTTTTATTTCTTGAATCCATTAATTCATTTATTTTTAAGAATTAATTAATGGTTAGTTTTTCATGAACCTATATCTCTATTGTTGTTCGGATACACAATCCGCTTACCTAACCAGAAGATTTAACAGGTCCGATTTTTACAGAAGTGACTGCCTGTCCTGATCCGTGCTTCGGAAGGCACGTTAAGCCATTGGTCCCGGTTACTACTTACTGATGTAATTTAGTAGTAGTTACATGAACTATGTCAGGGGCCTTTGGCGGCTCAATAGTAACCCTGACACCAGGGTTGGTGGGGTTTGTAATCCACCTGACAACCCACACGATAGAAGAAGACTGCTGAGCACGTGATAACTATTTATGATTCGAATATGAATTCAAACCCATGGTTTAGGCCTTCGGATTCGAACCTGTGACCACACAATGAGAGTCAAGCGTTCTCCAACTCGTTCACATGCCTATGAAAGACAAATTAGAATACGTTTTTTACACGAATCATCAACAAGCAAAAAGCAAACGCGCTTACACAATTACATTTACATATTTACCCTATATTCTAGAAATCAGGTTTCTGAATAATGTACGTAAGAAACATGTTGATACATTTTTCATAGAAAGCTCTTGCTTTTCTAAATAACCTAACCTAACCTCAAGGTAACAAGCTGAAACAAATGTTACTTACTTACATATAAAAATGCAAAGGAAAAATATGTTCAGAATAAATCTTATTTCACTCCATTAAGAGGCACCTTTCACACGAATATTTTTGCTGAAACAAAAATACGGTGTCTACATTTGCCTTCTATTAAGTGAAAAATATGTACGGTCACGAGCATTAATATGTATACACTTTGGTACCATGTCACATTAACTTTTTTGACAAATTGAACTGTAAGTCTCACTAAATGTCAAATATGTTAGTGCGACAGAGTCCTAAAGTGGGTACATTATATTGCTCATGACTGTATTAAGATATCGCTCCATGTAGAAAAACTTCGAATGTTTTGTGTGGATCATAAGGTTCATTTTAGTCCACTCTCGACATGCCTCGTATAACGACTATGGTTCAACAAATGTAACTTGATGAAACTTACATCTTTTGTCTCTTTCGTACTAAACTTTATACGGTTAGTGAGAAAGAGAAGAGAAGAGAAATATATCTCAATCCTGCTGTTACGTTTGTTGAATCATAAGTGCTTACTTAAGTAATTATGACTGTACTATCCGGGACCAACAGCATAACGCGCATACTGGTTACTATCGTCCTAACTCCCCAGTTTGTTTAGGACATTACAGGCTGATCACCTGATTGTCCGAAAGTAAGATGAGCCGTGCTTCGGAAGGCACGTTAAGCCGTTGGTCCCGGTTACTACTTACTGATGTAAGTTAGTAATCGTTACATGAGTCATGTCAGGGGCCTATGGCGGCTCAATAATAACCCACACGATGGAAGATCCTAAGATAACACAAATCCTAAGAAGTCCTAAGGTATCATAATTATCTAATGTTAGACTAATGCATGTAAACAATGAGCTTGAATTCTGTCTTATTGATGTGAGTATGTAGTCGTTACGTGAACTATGTCAGGGCCTTTAGCGGCTCAATAACATTCCTAGAGGCTCAATACCAGAGTTGCTGAAATTGGTTATCCATCTTCAATCCCACATGATAAAAAAAACAAATATTCCAAGGTTCCGCTGTGGGGTGCCATCATACATCACCAAAGAGACAAGAGATGTCTTTCATGGAGTCTATTTTTGTAACAGACACCATCCACCATATATTAGTTCATTATGTAACCCGTTTCTAAAATATTCCTATAAGGTTTTATAAAATATAACAAATACTTAGAATCAATAGTAACCCCAACACCACGGTTGATTCGGTTGGTAATCCACCTCTCAACCCACACGAGAGAAGAAGAAGAATTCTAAGAATGAAAATAAAAATATAACGCTGGACGAGGAAAATATTTCGATGCGAACATTTTGGTGACCTTTTCTTTACTTGTCAAAATATTTCGCACAAAAATAAATGCCTTTGATAAAAGAACGTTCCTAATTTCTGAGAACTAGAAACCGGGAAAATATTTCAAAGAGTGCATTTTTTACTGAGCTTCAGCAGAGAATACGTTTTATGAAATAAAACGCGTACTTTAAACGTTTCAAAGAGAGCCAGTAACAGCTGAAACAAATCGCGAGTACGTCCACTACTCTAATGGATACGGTCCACTATTGGTTCGTTTACCTTAAGTGGGTACGCGACTGGCAGCGAAATGAGAGCGTTCAATGGTAATGTTTACTTTATTAGGTTTAGTAAGTGCTTTACGGATACACCACACTCATAGGGGCGTTTACCTTATCTTTTTTCAATTTAAAGGTCCTCTTGTTAAGTAGGTTGTCATTATATCTATTTCAGGACAGCTATACTGGACTTGAAACAAATAATAATCACAGAACGGATACAACTGTTCATCTTTCCTCGTAGTATGTTGAAGAATGTGACAGCAGATATTGTGTCATTTCAAAAGAAAAGTGTGCCAAAAACATTAGAGATATTTTTTTTCTTGAAGAGTTATCTATTAACATTAAGACGAATCTATTTAAATCTACTTAGTCCATGCACGCTATAGCGTTTTAAAAATGTATTGGCTTTTTTTTTCAACCGTTTTGCATATTTATAAAGAGTAGCGGAATGTCTTTGCAGCGACCCCAAAATCTTATGATAGCCGTGGAACTTAATAAAAATTTAGCAAAGGGTCCTGTCCCAGCTCCGTTTTAATATTTGCATGAAAAATTCCCGCCTACGGGAGTTGAAGTGCGAATATAAATAATGAGAGAGGGGCGAAGTTCCGGTTTATTATTGTCATCGATCACAATCGGGGTCTTGGGGACGTACTGTCGGTTACAAAAGTTGCATCGTTTGGCATTGTTTAGTTATTATTCTGAAAGGACCATTAAATTGGAGGGTGGGGACCACGGAAAAGATGAAAGTCTATAACGTGGTGGGGACGACCGGGGGACGAAAATCCCTTTGGTGCTTCACCTTCTGCTATCGCGCGGGTTGTAAGGTACACCTATCTCTTGTAAGGACAACAAACTTAAATAAGCAGCTGTGATCCGTTGATTTCAGCCACCAATTTAAATTTGGTAGGAGAAGATGTTAACGATTAATTGCTACAATGTTTCCTGCTGGGGATCTAAAAAGAACGATGCGGTTTTAAAAGGCCACATTGGAGCAATTCGTCTCAAAAGCAATTAAAAAAATCGACGAAACGTTTCGAGAAAAGGCAGGGTGCGATTATTGCGAATATAACAGATGTATTGTAATTTGATATTTGCACTTATAAAGGAAAATGCGCGTGTCAAATAAAAATACTTGTTGCTTTTTTAGATGAGTCGCTTCAATTTTTTACCCCCCCTCCCCCACTCACTGCAGTGTTGCTGTACGCGAAAATTTTGGAGAACCACACCGAACGTCAGGCGTCTATTTATGCAACGAAACATAACGAAATGTAAAAAAGAGGATGTTTTCATAGCTGACAGTACCATCTCCGTCATATTGTCACCTAGTCGGCAATTTATTTCGAAATATTCTCTAGAGAGAGCCGGGAGAGTTGTAAGACGCGTCGAAGGTTGTTGGTTTCAATTCGATGTTATGTGTGATATTTTGAATTACGATATACTTGCCTTTTCACTTCTTTTGGTTATCATTATTTACTTTACCCATAAGGAGAGTAATTTAGTATCGGCAAAGGCTCCTGATATGACTCATAAAGCTAGTATTGATTACTAATAATCATCATCATCTTCCTAGCAATATCCCGTTTTCTTTTCTGGGTCGGCTTACCTTACCTGAAGATTTGACAGGACCGATTTTTTACAGAAGCCCGTCTGACCTTCCAACCCGCGAAAGGAAAACCAGCCCGTTACAGGTTAGGTCACATACATCCGAAAATGCATTTCTCGGGAATGTGGGATTCCTCCTTTTTTCCTTCACCGCTGAGCACGTGATAATCATTTATGATCTAAACATTAATTAAGAAACAAATTCGACATACATTGGATTAGGTCAAAGTGAGAGGCAAGCGTTCTACCAACTGGGCTACCACGGCTCTACGGCTGGTAACTAATAAAACTATACTAATTAATATTTCCCTATTATTAATATTACGTGTACAGCCTATATAAATACGTCCCAATGCTGGATATGTGGAAAATGAAACCATTCGGTTTGAGTTTTAGAGCAAAACACTGTAATGTCAAAACTGTAGAAAAACAAAATAATATCAAAATCCAAATATACAGGGTGTTAGTGACATCGTAACGAAAACTTTGAGGGATGATTTAGACGATGATTCTGAGTTGATATCAAGTGGAATTTTCCATCGGAAAAGTATAGAATTGAAAATAATTTTAAAAAACTAAAAAAAATACTATATATATTTTTTATTTATTTATTTTTTCTTTCTCTTATTTTATTTTACTTTTTTGCGCGCTACACTGCAGCTGTACAAGTGTACTATATCCTCTGCCGAAGGTTGTCTGGAAGAGATCGCTCTTAGCGATAAGGCCGCCTTTGCCCACCTTAGAATAAGTTAATCCTGTAAATGTTTTGTGAATTTGTGTGCAATAAAGTGTTTTATTATTATTATTATTATTAAAAATACATGATTTTTGCGACGGAAAAATCCACTTTATATCGACTCAGAATCATGGTCTGACTCATCCCTCAAAGTATTCGTTACGATGTCACTAACATCCTGTATATTAAAGAATAGAAAAGAAGTAAAAAGTAAAACATTAAAAAGGTTTCCTATCGGCGACAGGGCATATGCCTCCTCTTAATCAACCGAAGGGGGGCTGGAGCATATTCCACCACGCTGTTCGGCTGTGGGTTGGAAAATGTCGATAAATGTTTATAAGTTACATTTCATTTAAATGCACACTCGTCGTGTTAATAAAAGAGTTGTAAAATGTTTTCCAGTATAACTCAAACTGGACCGATGCATTGCACTGTTACATTATTCAAATGCTAGCCCAATAAAATTTTTGTCGCTTGCCTTAATGCATAATCTGGTGGCGAATACATAAAAATGTTATACGATAGAGAATAAAATAAATCCCATCAAAAACATAAATGTAAAATGGGAGCCAAGTTCAATATTATGATATACCTAGGATTTGGTATATCATAATATTCGGACTTCAACGACAAAAGAAGTGAGATCTAAATGGGTGCCAAGTTCAATGATCAGTCGTGAAATTTATTTATAACAACTTAAAATAAAATTTCTTCTTATAACTGAAGAGAATATTATGTTGTAGCCTAAGGTGTTCGATGGCTAGTTTCTACCTGTAATCCAAATTTTCGGAATAATAAAATAAGAACCGACAAGTACTTGTCGGTTTAGAACTTGCGAAGGCTATAATATAATACTACCCTAGGGTAAGGGTAGGGTTCTTTGCTTCTCTTTTCTTTTCTGTTCTTTTCTTTTCTGTTCTTTTCTTTTCCTTTCTTTTCTTTTCCTAACAAGATTATCACGACTATTGATTTCGTTTATTAAGTTTTATTTCTCACAATTTCGTTTTTTGCGCGCTTATTCAAAAACTTATAGTTTCAAAGAAGTAGTGGGATTTATAAACAATTCAAATGGTCTGTACTCGACAGTTGCCGACACGTTGACGTGATCAGGCGTGGACGTAGAGTTTAGTTACTTGAAACCTCCCTTAGTTTCGAGAAGTTAATATAGAGTTTATAAGTACCCTCCTGCCACATCAACAACTTTAGTTGCTGAATCTTTAATGTCCACGGATTCTTAGCCACAAAGGAAATACAGAACAAGTCTTATAAGGGAGTCACTTAAGGACGCAATCGGAGGATTTGAAAAGTCACTTGGGATGTGCTATTTTAGGGTTACGATACCTACCAATGAAGACTTTTGACCATGTTTGACGTCCCACATTACTAATTATTTTATAAAAAAATTCAAAGACATGTTTAGACAATTTTTAAAAAGTACCTACATGCAGGTTATCGTCGAGGCTGTTCTTGACAATACATGTCCTAATCAGGAATCGAATCCGGTGTTTCTAGATTGGTAGCCCACGCAGCACGCTCTAACTAACATACCACGCAGTCTTATGTTACGAAATCTAACACATAATGGGACGCGATGGTTGTGCCTGACTCGGCTGGACCCGCAGAACATCAGCGTCGTGGCTCACACCACGGCTTATGCTGATTGCGGTCTATTTGTAGAGAACTATTAATGATCATTCCTATTGTAACATTAATAATAGGAGTGTTTTTATATTATTTTATAATACATACATAAACTGCCTATTTACGTCCCATTGCTGGGCACAGGCCTCCCCTCAATCAACCGGAGGGGGTACGGAGCATACTCCACCACGCTGCTCCAATGCAGGTTGGTGGAGGTGTTTTTACGGCTAATAGCCGGGACCAACGGCTTAACGTGCCCTCCGAAGCACGGAATTATCTTACTTTTTCGGTAAATCAGGTGATTCAAGCCTGAAAAGTCCTTACCAAACAAAGGACAGGCTCACAAAGTGATTTCGACAATGTCCCCATCGGGAATCGAACCCGAACCTCCAGATCGTGAGCCTAACGCTCTAACCACTAGACCACGGAGGCTGTTATTATTTTATAATAAATAATTTATATCTTCCTTTCAAATTCTAGGATGGATATCTTGCACCACCTTTGTTTAACTATTGTGTCTGGAAATTTATTTATCTGATTCTGATTTCTGATTTTCTGATTTCGTTATAAATTCTCCTTATAAGTTTATAACTTGTCTCGTGATGTTACACGTTGCGCGGATCCTTTCTAATTTTGTATGCTCTGTCGTTTCGCCGCATTTATTTTTCTTCGCGGTCTAATTTTCTTTGTTGTCTCAGACGTTTTGTAACCAAATTTCACGGAATGAGGTCCGTGGCCGAAATGAAATTGGTATTCGGAATGAATTGGGCTTCTAAGTTCGCGGAGTTTGTGGAATGTCTTGATTTTTAATTCGATTTAGCTCGCCAGATGAATGTTAACGTTTTAATTGAACAATAACATAAGACGAGAAAAGTGTTTTTTTTTTTGTTACTATGGTCATGTGGTTTATCAGCTTGCTTCAGCGCCGATTCAAACCCTGGTACCGAAGTTGCATCACTAAGACGGTTGGCTCGACCATTCTGACTACCCCAATTAGATTATAGTCGTGAGCTCAAATTATATGTTTTTTTATACTTGGGTAACCTTACTTAGGGAAAAAAAGTTGCATGCACAGGATGAGGATCTACTTAACACACTCATCCGTCCTTGGGAAGAGCTGTAAGTTAGAATACCGTTCGAGTCGAAATAAAAACTCGGGTATCCCTGAGCGTGTGGTAATCTGTATTATGATGACTTATAGTGAAAACTATATAAGGCAATATAGTAGGGTCCGGCACGTACCGGTCCGTGCCTGACACGGTCCTAGTATGATACGGTGTAGTGGGCACAGGCCTTTATAGTCTCAAATTGACCGCCACCAGAACTGAATACGACACGATACACATCTTTTTCGGACATACACAACGCTTGGCTTCCGAGAACCCACAGGCAAGAAATGAGGCATTACATCAACTTATTGTACGAGACACCAGAAAGACAGATGGCTTGGTCACTGCATGAATATTTCAGAAGGAGCATTAGGACACGGAAAAATAAATATGCTGCCTTGACTGGACGCATTTGTATATAAATCGTGGTGGTCGGTGCGTGCCCTGACTACCAACATTGAGGAGCTCGGACTTATTTATCAGTTCACCGTATCCATCTCTGCGAATGCTCATCCTGAATTTTTATTGAAAACTATGTGAAAGAGTTGCGATTTCTATACTCGGTTGTTTATTTGAGGTTAGAGCAGACTGTAGACTGACTAGATTGTAGCAGATGGCTTTTAGATAATTTTAAAAAAGGAATTCATAAGCGTTTCGTTTTAGGGTTAACTGCGACCGGACGAGAGAAAGTATCAAAGTAGCGAGTTGAAAGTTTCAAAGGTTTCAACTTGAAACTCGTTTAGTCAGAAATTATTTTGAAATAATATTATGTAGAAATACATATTGACAAAATAAAAGAAGGATGGCTCTAAAAGCGCCCAGCTTTAGCGCATGGTGTAAATGGGGATTTTACATTATAAATATAGAAAATAGGTACACTAAATATCGATATAGAAACGAACGAATGGTATAAAAATATCGATGAGATGTGGGTACTTAGTTTATCTTGAGATGGATCTATTTTATTTATTTATTTATAGCCGTAAGCTTACGTTTAAATAAATAGAATATAAATTGTTTATTATTAACACTTTCACGGACATAGAACACAGGTCGCAGACTTTTCATTCATAATAATGACACTTGGAATAATGACGTCACCTGTAGACGTTCTGTCCTTAAAAGTGTTAAAGGACGCCAGAAACAAAATCAGATCAGATCAAATCAAAGATTTTTTTTTTGTTTTGGTTTTCCCCGAAGGGCAAGGCAAAGGGAACTATGCCCATACAGCCATGTCTTATGTATTTTCTTTTCTTGATGTTGATTAATGAAATGATGAAAGGTGATGACGATTAATGATGAAACCTAAGCCCCCATTCTCGAAGCAGACTTCTACTAAGAACCCCAAACGAATTAACTCAAAACTCCGCATAAACTTTCGAGTTATGAAGTGGCTTGTTGGCACGAAGCGAAAATAGATAGGTACACATTGTTTATTGAATATTCTGATATAATAACACTATCGCGAATGTTTTCCGACTAACTTAATGCAATTATTAACCACAAAACACCACTTCGTATTAATTATTTAGATTATCAATGAAGAAAGTAACCATTCCATTCCCTCCAAAAAGTCCCCCAAATCATAGAGAATAACATCATTGAAACTTTTTACAAAACAATACTACCGGTAAACAGTCGTTACATTAGTATGAGAGTGAGTCGGGTAATTAGAACTATTTCAATTCAAATTCCAAATTTAAATAAAATAATAATAATCTAATAGCATGATTTCTTCATAATGACCTAAGCTGTTTACCGCCAAGTATCTTCCAGAGCCAGGTACGAAAATCCAGACATCTAGGAACGAAGCTAAGTAGGTCGACAGCTGTAGTCTCGGAAGATGAAGTATCGACGCAGATATCCAGATTGGGTGATCATCAATCTTACTGCAGAGTGCATATACGTGTTCTTACGTTCCTAAGTACACTAACGTAAATACACTATTGAATCTACATACGCCTATGAAATAACGCACGTTTTATTTACCGGCGAAATGCAAGACGGCATAAGGGAATTACTTTAGTACCTCATCATTAATTTAAGAGCCGAGCTCTTGTCGGCTATCTGTTAAACATCACTATTCGGAAGAATTTCAGAGAAATATACCTATTTTCTTGTGTCATAATTATTAGAGCGTGATTTCTCCATAGTCGGTTTTTAGTTTTTAAACTTTTATTTTTATTTATTTTATTTTCGGGTCTTATTTATTTAGATGTTTATGGGAATACAAAATGGTGGTCTCCCTTTCGGCGCGCGCCCGACTCGCACTTGTGCTAGTTATTTTTTTTATTTCTTCACACTAATTATTGTTATATTAAACTTGTTATTTAAAATTATTTTATCATAAGCAGCAATAATCGTGACTATATTCCTAATTGGGATAGTCAGAATTACACCCATCGCAAAATGAATTAAGTACCCACATTTCACCGAGCTTTATGTTGGATCAATGAATTTATATCAAATGATTGGGCATATAAAAAATAATCTATTCAATATTATGTTAAATTCCATTTATCATAATATTATTTGAGACTTGGTTAGGGGAGCTACAGCTGGATATATGATCCACGCAGGATATTTAATTTTTGTCTGCCATAACATAATATAAACTGCCTATATACGTCCCACTGCCATACGCAAAAATAATCATAATATTGGAATTCCTTAGTCTCTGATTACCCCGGTAGGAAATAAGCATGATTTTATGTATGTATGTATGTATTTAATATATATTTTTATCAGAATTCCATTCTATTTGAATTCAAAGTTTATTTATAATTTTTCATCGGATCAGTCGGATTTCGTATAAAAAAATGGTTCGATTTTCTTATTAAAAAAAAGCTTAACGTGTATTGTTGAAAAACGTGATACTTTTTTCAGTAAATCTGTGTAATTTATTGAAAAACTGGCCAATTGTGAGTCTCCATTGAAAAGAAGAAAGACTTATTAACAATTTAAAGACTAAGTAAATACCTACGTCTTTTTCTTTGCTTTCAGTCTGGCAGATCTCTCTCTCTCTCTCTCTCTCTTTCTCTCTCTTTCTGTCCTTGGCATTTATTATTCCCATCTGATGGTGTGGTCAGCCTTCTCCGTACTTCTCTTCCATTTCGCTCTATCAGACGTGTCGTTCTCGGATACTTTGCACATGCACAGCTCTCAGTCTAGCAGATAAATTAGGTAATTTGCCTCACGCGTGTATTCGTCCTTACCTCACGCCTTCTGGGACTTACCTCAGTCTATTTAGCCATAAGCCGCTAAGGAGTAAAGAAAGAGCGCGAGGATTGTCTGTCTCGTTTGCACTCACGCGATAAGGTGGCATACGGTAAGATTAAGGTTTTAAGATGTAATAGAGTATGAAATTTCATGTAATTCGGCTGCATTTAAAAATTAAAAATATGATTGTCCCGTTTTTCACAGGGTCCGCTTATCTAACCTGATGATTTGACCGGTTTTGTACAGAAGCGACTGCCTGTCTCCTCACAAGATTATTAAAAATAAATAAATTAAAAAATAGCTTTTATTCTCTGACTTTAAAACTAACAAAGTAGGTTATGCTTGGTTTTCCTTATATCTAGTAAGTTATAGATCTACATTAAACTACTGTTAATCATTTCTTTTAAATTAACATCCATTACAGTCAGGTTGACTCATGACATAGGCGGACCCCTAAGAATGGCAATAATCTTTTTAGAGGAGTTTAAAGAGATTATTGTTATTTAATTGTTAATCCGATTACACGTTAAAATAAAACATTCTCTGGAACAAAGACTAAACAATTCGAAGAAACGCCGCATTTTCGGTACCAACACAGCCGAATTAGTATTCCGCGCGATAAATCTCGCAACCCAGTTACAATAAACAAAACAATTACTGCAAAAGCAAATACATTTCGCATGTCAGCACACCATAAACCGGGCGATATTAGCGCGTACCTCGTTAGTCCACACTTAAGGAAATTTAGCTGGGTCCCGTATCGCGCTTGGAGCAATTTATGAAGCACCCCTTTCTCGCAAGTGACCCCTTGGTAATCTTGCATTGCTACGTTATAGTGTTAAATTTTCTGCTACTAATCTGTGGATCTAGGAATTCTCAGACGCTCAGTAATGTTGAATGTTGCAACGAGGTAAATGTATGTATTAAGTACGTGAGAATTAGGAATAGTTTAAAGAAAAGCCTACTTGAAATTGTATTTCTTTTAAAACTGAATTTGCGTAGGTTTGCGCACAAATTCATTTACATTATGTTTATTTAACAAAATAATATTAACATACCATCAGGATTGTATTCGCGAAGGGCGTAGGCAGAGGTGTTTAGTATTACCATCAATCATTCTTCGCCAGATATGTTTAAGCCTCATTTAAATCAACTCATACTTATGAAGTAGAATTCAGTGTTTTAGAGGTCGACCAGAGATTGGAACCCCATTTCTATGTGAGTCACGCGTTCGCCGAACAGGGCAATCATGTTTTTGATTCAAAAACAAAATTATGATTTTAAGGGTTTATTACGAGAATTTTGGAGAATAGCATGATCTCCTAGACAAACACTACGGTACGCCTTACAGTGTTGTCTATAAGTAAGTACGTAGTTTTCAATTCTAATTTCAATGACTTTCCAGGCTAATTTCCCCAAAAATAATACAGATGGCGTTGTCGATATTTTTAACGTGACAATTACCTATTTTCTCATTACTCGGGTGCACAATTATTCAAAAATGTAATGGCAGAAGCATAATATAAAAATAATTGTTGCATGATATTTGGATCACATTATGTACATAATTATGTTGCTATCTATATTGCTTCTCTTTATTTTGATCAGAATAATAATGTGTGGAAGATGTAATTGAGCGTGGGTGTAATAAAAAGGGTCATGATTTATACCCAAAAACAATGCATATGTCTGTTATCTATGAAATTAGAAGGTTAAACGAAGGAAAATCTTTACAGCGCCATCTATATTGTTTTTGAAACACGTAGCCTAGAAAGTCCCTCGTTACGCAAAAAAGTTTCCATTCAAATAAAAATGCAGCAGAAACCATATTAAGATACGAGTGTGTATTATATAAAAGCAAGTGCCATTTCACTGTGAAAGATATTACACACGCTTTCATTCAGCTGAACGCTACAAAATGCTTACTTTTACTGCAAGCCCATTTAGTCGAAGCGTTCCTAAGCTGATATCTAAGCGAGACTATGCAGCATATTAAGATAATAAAACTGTTGAAAAATGTCGATAGTGCTGAGAATCGGCAGACCATTGTCGATTGTTTTGTGATTCGCGAAAAGCAAGCTCCAGTCTAGCTGGGAATTAATTCAGATGCTTTACAATAAATAAATCACGTCGAAAAAACCTAAATGCAATTTCAACGTTAATGTTATCAAAACAAATCTTCTTCTATAGGGTTGTGAGGTGGTTTACCAATCGCATCAACCCTGGTGTCAGGGTTAGTGAGCGGCCAAAGACCCCTGGCATGGCTCTTGTAACGACTATGTACGTACTTACAGCAGTAAGTAGTAACCGGAACCAACGGTAAAGCACGGATTATCTTACTTTCGGTCAATCAGGTAATCAGCCTGTAATGATCTAACCAAACCATGGCCACGCAAAGTAACTTTTGTGTTATGCCCCCAATGGGAGTCAAGCCTGGGACCTAGCCCAACACTCACCTACTGGACCACGGAGGCCGTTATCTATCAAATCAATTCAAATAAATCATATGGATTGGACAATAGGCTATTTGACACGTTAAATCTAGTCAAATGACTACTATTTACGAAACGTCAAAACGAAACTCTTCTTTGGAGTTTGTATAGAAATACTGTCCTGTAACATCATTAATAAAAGCGGTCAAACGTCATTCTCATTGTTACTTAATTCATAAATAAAATTCAAAAATAGGTTGAAGAGTAAAATTGAATTGATTTCTGATCATTTTAGACTGTATTCTATTTCTAGAATAGCAATTTATAATTTATTTTTGATCGAGTTTAATACTCAATTGGGAAGTTACCTAAACATCAACAGCACTGTCAGTTTAAACATGTTTTTTTAATTCAACTGTCGATAGTCCATCTATCGATATTTTAACATTACTGAATATCGATATTGCTTACGAGGTCGAAATGCTGAGGTCATTGAATTTCCAGTTGCGTTTGCTTTTATTACTTATTTGTGGGGGATATGCAAAAATGCAAATCACCAGGCGATACACTTGTCTTGGAAAGACGAGGTTACATACATACATAAACTTACGCCTGTTTCCCACCGGGGTAAGCAGAGACTATGGAATTCCATTTGATTCGATCCTGACAAACTTCTCTTACTTCCTCCACATTCATCAATAGTTTCATACACGCACGCCGGTTCAGAGTAGATCTTACTACATTTCTTTTCTAAAGGCATCTCCAATTTGGTTAATGAACGTCCTTCTACCACCAACCTTCGCTTTATATACTGCTTTCGTAATCTTATTATCCTTCATCCTCTCTGTGTCTAAACTAACTTCACATTCCCTTCTCAAACTTAGTCACTATGTCGTCTTTTTTTAGAGGAGCTCGATGGCGCAGCGGTAAACGCGCCCTGTCTGCGATTGTTGAAGTTAAGCAACTATCGCAAAAGCCCGCCCATAGGATGGGTGACCACAAAAAAAAGGTTTTCATCTCGAGCTCCTCCGTGCTTCGGAAGGCACGTTAAGCCGTTGGTCCCGGCTGCATTAGCAGTCGTTAATAACCACCAATCCGCACTGAGCCCGCGTGATGGTTTAAGGCCCGATCTCCCTATCCATCCATAGGGAAGGCCCGTGCCCCAGCAGTGGGGACGTTAATGGGCTATAATGATGATGTCGTCTTTTACACCACATCTGTTTCTTATCACACTGTTTCTCACTATATCACTCAATTTAACACTGCAGATGCTACGCAACGGCCTTATTTCTACGGCAATAATCCTACTAAGATGAGGTTCCAAGGATTAATCCAATTCGAAGGTCTACAGGTAACTTGAAAACTCTGGCGAGTGGACCAAATCTCTGTCACTAACCCAAGCATACATTACGCTCCGTACTCCGTTCGTTTCATCGAGAGTAGGTGGATTACCACCCTCATGAACCCTGGTATCAGGGTTATTATTGAGCCACCAAAGGCCTTTGATATTGCTTAGGTACTCGTAACGTCTATAGTAACCAGGACCAACGGCTTAATGTTCCATCAATCAAAAAGGGTGGCAATCAGGTGATCAGCCTATAATGTCCTAAATAAGCTAGGGATCACAGAGTGATTTTAATGTTCTTCGGGTGAGAAGCTCAGACAAGTGGTCGGTTCAGTCAAATCTTTAGGTTTGGTAATCGACTGGTGTGAAAAACGGGTTAACGGTAGGAAAATGATGATCTTTATTTGCGCGGTATAAGCTCTTTTTTGTATCTTTTGCCGGACAAATAGGGAGCGCTGAGGGTTCTCGCGCTCACCTATGCCTCCAAAAGTTCTTGTAAGTTTACAAGGTTGTATTACAAGAAATTTTCCTGTATAAAATTTCATTATTACAAGAATGTGTTTAGCGAAACTACACATGTAAATTACATGTTACAAGTGTCAATATATATTTATATCTTACAATTCCTCTACTTTTTTTGATGAACGTAATTTTCACGTACTTGTGAGTAACTTGTAGCTTGTGAACATGTAGACTTGTAAGTTTTAATAAACACGGTACTGGTACAAATAAATAAGATAACATGAGGGTGCCCAGTTTGTACCCAAAGAGCGTAAAGTGTGGAATAATTTCTCCAAACCCAAAGAAAATGATCAAACAACGCTAGTAATTACCCTAAAATACAATGTTGCCAGTTAATAAAAAAGGCCTTTAGTTGTTGAGATTATTTCTTATGAATAGAAACCGCACGACAGGGCATATTTTCTACCTTTGAATACATTATGACCCCACTGAGGTTCCTTTTAACTCAATTAATGGTTTCTTATCACGAAACTACGTTTTTCGAACGCTGAAAGAATATAGTTGTGAAGTATTTCACGACACATAAAAGTTTTGAATAACGCAGTGTTTTGGTGGAAATTTCGGCTCTTTTACGATTTTGAGGGGAATTAAGTTCACCGATAACGACTTAATTATTATTTTTTGAAGGTTTTTTTATAATATTAACTTTTCTGTTGGACTGTAATTGTAAAGAAAGTCTAGATTTAATTCATCTGCTTATCCTATCGATCACGCCCTGTTATAATTTGTGTATAATATTTCTGAGAATGATTTGTATTATTAATTGAAACGTAGATTACTTCGATATGCACTATATTTTCAAAAATATCAAGTTTAAACGAATAGCGAAAACTTGTGCGTGAGAAGACCGGAAGAAGAAGCCCTTTAAAGCCCTATCTTACTAGGATACTCGTACTATGGTGGCGCAACCATACTTAACAGTCGCGCTACAAACAAATTGTATGAAGTTGTATAAACACTACCTAACCTGTTGTCATGTTGGCCTACCAACAGTGAGAGCCTTACAATACAATACAATACAAGTACACTTTATTGCACCAAAATAAAAAGAAATAATTACAAAAAGTCTCTTAACTAAGTACATCCAATGAGCCTGAGCCTGAGCCTTCAGCGCTCCCCATTTGTCCGGCCAAGTAGTTAATGCCATCTGCGGCAAATCTACAATAAGTCACGTAAAAAAAAAACCAACAAACAATAGAGTCATAAAAGAAATCACCACAAAAATACAAACATAAACTACATCTATTTCCCACTTGACCAGACTTTAGGATTCTATTTGCTTTCGAACCTGTCACACTTCTCTTGAGGTAATTCATCAAAATAAAAAGCAATATTGCTATTTGACATTAAAATTTGTTAACACTGCGACATTTACTTTTATATGCGCAAATGTCGAATTGTTTTAGTGTGGCGTTTTAACCCCCAGGTGTCAACGAAAGATTTAGCCCAAGAGTATATAATTTCGTGAGTTCATATATGTTTTCCTCACTAGACTCATAAGATTTGAGAAAATTTTCTTATACTTAACATAAACACAACTGAACATAAACAGTCTATATACGTAAACCGGACGGTGAGTTTGGTTTGAAAGTAACATAATCAGTCTATAATCTATATACATAAACCGGACAGGGGATAGTTTGGTTTGAAAAAAAGTGTTTTATGGCTGGTAGCTAGGATCAATGGCTTAAAGTGCCTTTCTTAGCAAGGAATCATCTGCAATGACCTTCCAAACAAAGACAGTCTCACAAAGTGATTTCGATCTTATATCATAAACGATTATATCAAACAATCCCATGTTATGATCGCATGATCAACAGACTACCATGTGAGAATTTTATTAAAACGTCCCAATAAATAAATTTAACTACCAATTTTAATTCCAGATAAGCTGGGCGCATCATCATAAATCTTTCTTTAACGCAAACACGGTCGCATTGGCTGACGAATTGATTGCAGTTTATTCAACATCCAAACTCTGCCTACTGCCTATTTCCTCTCATATCGAATGATAAAATGTTTACTCGAATAATGGAACACGAGACTTCCATTTGGCGTAGCAATGAGATTATGTTTACGGAGCACCGTTATTCTTTATTAACTTGTGTTATTATTGATGCTTGAACATCTACGTTATGTTGAGATCGCTTCATCGCGTCGTAATAAAGGGAGACGTGTAAATAAGAATTGTTTTGGCGCTTTTCGGGTAAAGAATAATAGCTTTCGGATATTTAGGAGGCAAAAATAGAGAAAAATAAAGGCCTCGGCCGGTTTGGATTTAGAAACGATCTTGTTTAGACTGAACAACTACCGTCTAGACTAGTAAATGCGCTTAATTGAGAGTGCAGACTTTTGTACCCAGTGTGCATGACCCGTTGCCAATCAGCTCGCGATAATAAACACTTCAGAACCTCGATACTAATCCCGCCGGCGTGGTCGAAGATTTCTCTCATTCAGCGCCTTTCGTTATCGACCCACTAGGATCCATGAATTCTTTCAAATATTATCCTCTCAGACCGGTATGTCATCATCTCCTTAGCATTATCCCGTTTTTCCCTGGGTCCGCTTACCTAACATGAAGATTTCACAGGTCCGGTTTTTTTACTTTTTACCGGACTGCCTGTCTGACCTTTCAATCCGCGAAGGGAAAACCAGTCCAATACAGGTCACATACCTCCGAAAATGCATTTTTCGGGAATGTGGGTTTCCTCACGATGTTTTCCTTCACCGCCGAGCACGGGATAATCATTTATGATCCAAACATGAATTCGAAAATAAATTCGACAATCGTTGGTTTAGGCCTATGCTGGATTCAAACCTGCGACTTCAAAGTGAGAGGCTAGCGTTCTACCAACTGAGTAATGCTCCGGTATGTAACATTACATTACATGGGAATATAACGTTACATACGCAAAGTATGTAACGTTGCATTCGCGGAGTACGGCAAAATAGTAGTAGCTTTATTACAAAGGTGTTTACTTTGACCCATCATTTAATGCAGGAAGGTAACTGTTTAGCTTGCCAATACAATTACAATATATTCTTGAAGCGGCGCCAAAATTCACGAGGCAAATGGAGTCTTTGTAAAGTTGAACATTTTTATATTGTGAATATCGCGATATTCATGTTACGATCTCTGGTTATATTGAATTTGTTTGCGTTATATTGCTGTTTGCTTCTTGTTTAAGATACAGAAATATTTTTAATAAAATAACTTTTTTACTTATTTTTATGTTTCGTGTTTGGTTAGGATCGGGAAAATGTAAATGTATATACATAACATAGACAGCCGATATACGTCCCACTGCTGGGTATAAGCCTCCCCCCAATCAACCGGAAGGGGTATGGAGCGTACTCCACCACCCTGGTCCACTACGGGTACGGAGGTGTTTTTATGACTAATAGCCGACCGACGGCTTAACGTGCCATCCAAAACACGAAATCATCTTACTTTTTCAGACAATCAGGTGATTCAAGCCTGAAAAGGCCTTACCAAACAAAGGACAGTCTCATAAAGTGATTTCGACAATGTCCCCATCGGAAATCGAACCCGGATCTCCAGATCGTGAGCCTAACGCTCTTACCACTAGACCATGAAAGCTGTTATATATTTTAAATATACGATACATATACTAACGCCCGTTATTAACTGGAAAATAACTGGCCGTCTCTTTTGATACGAGGTCCTGAGATGGATTACTATGAACTGTATGGCAAAGGTCGATCACTCCATGACCCATTTATGGTTTAACATGTTAAAAATGACATAACTGTAAATTCAATCCGATCCTGAAGAACTCCTGCAAGCAAACAAATTAGGACAGAGAAAGAAAAGACTCAGGGACATAGCGCCCGGAGAAGACCTATGGCGATGTTTTGATAACATAACATACGTCGGCATCCCCGAAGACGTATCCCGGAGGTGTATAATACACACACGTTTCCTTTTCACCAGCTGTTTAAGTGCCATGTAACAGGGGGCGAGTCTATTACCATCAATCGAGCGCTTTGAAACCTCTTTCTTATTTTTTTTCAGTGGATACGTCATACGTCCCGTCCATGTGCCAAAATTAACGCCAAAATCCGTTCAAGTCAAGCCTAGTTTATTTATACGAGTATGTCGTTGTTAACCATTAAAGAGGTTTATTAAACCACAATATTTAAAAATAATAAAAAATATTCACCTTAACGTTGCCAGTGCTAGAACAATCGACCATAAAGTGAATACTATCCGACGGAAACATACAAGCAGCCACGTAAAAAAATAATAATTGCTGGAACATTTTCCAAAGCTACGGCACTATTACTAGGCACTATTTTATAACATAGGCCAAATACTTTATTGCACACACAGGAAATACAAAATATAAAACAAAAAGAAGTAAAGAAGTATAAGTCTCGGGTGAATAGGCAGGCATAGAAAAAATCTTCTGGGTAAGCTCGCTCCACTGTCGACCCCTTCTTTACCTCGTTGACGAATGGAGCCAAGAGCAAACCAATCGTAATTAAAAAAAGAGAAATAGATAGATAAATAGTAACGAGAAATAGTACACTAGGTGGCCCTAAAAGTAGTTTAAAGAAAAAAAATTCTTATCGACTCGTATGAAAACAAACTATGAACGGTCTTACTTGTAACGTCAAATTCTAAGCAAAAGAACTCTTCAGCAAGCTAATGAATTAGGGGAGTGAAATATAAGTCTCAGTGACATAGAGCTCGGAGGTTGCCTCGGGCGGCGCTTTGATGCCTCCCTCTAATTCCCGTCAGTAGGTCACCCTTCCAGTGCTTCTATTTTACATCATGTTACGCGTCAAGCGATGACTTTTGTGGTATGAATTTTGAAGTGCTGCTCGATGATGCAATTAGTAATGTTTCGTTGGAAATAATGAAGAGCTTCCGGCGAAGTAGTGAACGCCATAAATCTACAATGTCAAAAAAAAGATTAAGGTCCGATTTTTCAATAGTCACAGGTAGCGTCAATCGTAGAATAAAGTCTTCCAAATTTGAATATTTTTTAAAACAATATCACGCTACGACAAATAATTTATCGATTTATTGAATAATCAGTCCTTAGTTAAAGAATTCATTGTAAGCGAAGTCTATATTGCAAAAAATAGGAACAACCTAATTAAAAGATTTGTGGAAACCTCATAGAAACATACATTATAATTATTATTATAAGAGAGAAACAAGAATGATACAACAAGCGATACATACATAAACTCACGCCTATTTCCCACCGGGACAAGCAGAGACTATAGAATTCCATTTGCTTCGATCCTGACACACTTCTCACGCTTCATACACGCACGCCGGTTCAGAGTAGATCGTACTAAATCACAACAAGCGATCTTACCGTTAAAAGCAATTTATCCCAGTTAACCGATAACAATACTCACTCCTATAATATTAAAGGAATTTCGATACTCTTCTTCTTCTATCGTGTAGGTTGTGAAGTGGATTACCAACCTCATCAACCCTGGTGTCAGGGTGATTATTGAGCCGCCAAAGGCCCCTGACATGGCTCATGTAACGAGTACGTATTTACATCAGTAAGTAGTAACCGGGACCAACGGCTTAACGTGCCTTCCGAAGCACATCATCATCATCATCATCAGCCCATTAACGTCCCCACTGCTGGGGCACGGGCCTTCCCTATGGATGGATAGGGAGATCGGGCCTTAAACCATCACGCGGGCCCAGTGCGGATTGGTGGTTATTAACGACTGCTAACGCAGCCGGGACCAACGGCTTAACGTGCCTTCCGAAGCACGGAGGAGCTCGAGATGAAAATTTTTTTTTTGTGGTCACCCATCCTATGACCGGCCTTTGCGAAAGTTGCTTTACTTCAACAATCGTAGACCGAGCGCGTTAACCACTGCGCCACCGAGCTCCTCCGAAGCACGGATCATCTTATTTTCGGACAATCAGGTGATCAGCCTGTAAAACCAAACTAGGGATCACAAAGTAATTTCGATACTCATAATTATCAATAATATAAAAAGTGCAATATAATTGTGAAGATTTTTTCCAATCGTCAGTCTGGTTCAATCATTTTCAATATATATTCTGGAAGCATTGAACTAAAATCTGCATCTATACTATTTCAGACAGAATTGGTACTAAAATAAACGACCCATTGGTACTACAAATTCCGTACTACATGGCAAAGTTCACGATGGAAAAAATATAAAAGCTGTTTTTCCGATTCCTAGTACTGCTATCGATATTTCTTGCAGTTCATACTCACAATCTGTACGATCAATTTAATTCGAATTTCCCTATTCCGTAAAATATATAAGTATTAAGTATTTTCTTTTTATGAAATTGAATAAGACATACAGAATTGGGTAGTTCCCTAGGTCAAAGATAAATTATGAAATTCTAATTACTAAATAAAGACAGATCTAAAGGTGACAAAAAATTTAATTTTTCTATTTAACTTATTTATGAATTTTAATAAAAAAACATAATTGTAATTATAAGTGCAACATTTTGTCACTTTTTCTATGACGTCACAGGTTACTTTTCATACAAATTCCATAGTCATTCTGTTGACGTTTAGTTAAAAGTAACTCATTTGACTAGTTGGACACTATCCTATTCAAACTACATAGTATAATTGGAAACATTAATTATTAATTTCGTCGAATCAAATGGGGCCGAGCTGACTAAAGAGCCAAATTTATTTGCTCAAGAGCTCTGAATTTGACGTGGTTCAAACGTTACCCATCATGCTAGCGGCTTTATCGCATTGTACAACCTCAGATAGGCGTTGGACCAGGTAAAACCCAGACCTAGGTCTCTGTCTTTGAGCATCCGACTGACCTCCCTGATTAATTCCCTTGCCTCACTACCCCTCGAACTTGCGGTCGGAATCCTGATTGAAAAAGATTATACATGTATATGAAATCATGAGGCAGATCCACTCACAAGTAATCAGAATAAAGTCAATAAAGTGTTTTTTTTAGACGAGCCTCCATCGGGAATAGAGCCCAGGACCTTCAGATCGTGAGCCTAACGCTCAACCACTGAACCACAGAGTCCTTTGCGTTTATAACGTTAGATTAGACCAAATATTTTATCTATGAACTGTCCGAAATTTCACCTGTAATATAGGTGCGAGTCAATATCGACAAGTCTATATTTGCACGTATGAGAAATTCTGTAGGTATTTTAGCTGGCTCACTACGCCATTGTCGGTCAATCACTACACTGACGGGTTTTATTCAAGAGTCGAGCGTTCAATATCGGACAGAAGTCAGTCGGGCCGCTAGTTATTATTTCCGTTACACGCATTATTCTCGTCAATGCCTTTGGCGGATATTTCGCAGTAAACGGAATGTTTGATGTTCGTTAATTTTAAGTACACCTTTTATTTGCTTAATTGGTTTGCAAAATGGTGCTCAAACTAAAATAGGTACAGAAAAAATCGATTTGAAAATGTTTAGGCCCTTTTTACTAGAAAACCATGATGGCATAACCACATGACGGTCGCGCCCAGTGGTGTGCCGTTCTAGGCAGTGAAAAGGAGCAAAGTTACCTAAAAAGAGCTTTATTACTTTAGGCAGATAGGATCAGGGAACAAGAAAGGATAATTTGAAAAAAGCAGCCGGCCTGACTATTAAGTTTTACAGCAGCACATCACTGGTGGCGCCTCCAACAATATGTATGCAGTTGTAGAAACGCTACCAACAAAACAAAACTTTGAGTACAACATGAACCGACGTCCCTGAACAATGTTTCGTACAAACAATCGATGCCCGTCCCACCCAAAAGAGACTGTAAATAATGACAATGGATTACCCTGTTTTCCCTTTTTATTAGCTGGCTGCAGATTAGGGTAACAAAAACTCGATCCCGTTGTTTTTGCACCAGCACAATGGTTGGATTTCCATTAACATTTTCTGTTGAGTGAATCGGAACTTGGAGTCGCCGATTGGGATTCTTTTTGTCGTTGCAGTCGCGACGATTCTTTATTACGGGATTGTTTGTATTCCTGAACAGGTCGCAAATAAGGTCAGGTTGTTTCTATGCTGGAAAAGGATAAAAAATATAGAACTCGTTCAACCGCTTATCTTCCCGGGCATGTGATAAAAAGGGACAAAAATATTGTATTTGAAGACCGAGTGTTATTTTAAGAACGATGACCTGATTCAACTATAACCATACGGTTTTTAATGTCAATCTTTGGGCAAAGAATAAACAATAATACTGCGTATAGAAGGGGCACTCTTCGCCCCGCACCAATACGAGGTTGGAGTGAGCTTGATTTATCTCTCCCCCGATGGGGGCCACTTTAGTGTACTTAGAAGTGCGTGTACGCGCGCGGATAGTCTACCCTGGTCGCACGCAAGGGGCAAAGTGGCAGCTTTTGTATTGTATCGTATGGAGTATCAGGACTGTGTTAGGGATTTGTGGACAAGGTAGCTCCAAGTTCTCTTGTAATGATTTATGGCTCTGCCCGCCATTAGGTTTTCTCACCTTATGGTTGCCTGGGAGAAATCGCTTTACGATAACGCCGCCAATTGCTTTATTTTTTGTTTTAAGAGTGCAATAAAGTACCTAAGCGCGAAAAAATGCAAAAGCGCTATGGAAGTACCTATATTTATATTAGGAATTACTGGTATGTATTTATGTGTAAGTAGGTGTCATAATTTCATAACCAACGATATATAATATTATATAGGTAACTACTGCTTTTACTGAAAAAAAGTATGTTTTATTCAGTACAGTACATACATAATAGTTTGGATTTCGGTTCTTAAATATTTCCGCCAAACTATAAAAATAATCTTTCGCATAAAAAAGTTAATAAACAGCTTTGAAATTTCCAGTCTTAGCGAATTGAAAATATTTTATCAAAAGCATCGTTTATGCCTCTTCGTAGCGAAAGTAGTTTTCGATGATATTCAATCGACCAGCAACTAGTTCCGCCTTTTTTCAACACTTACCAAAAACATAACGTTCCTCGCTAAAGCCCTTCATTAAAATAATTCATTTCATTAACTCAGACACGCAACGCCGTTTTAGAAATTTAATTGCGCCAC
The DNA here is from genome assembly GCF_024362695.1 of Pectinophora gossypiella. Classification (NCBI taxonomy): domain Eukaryota; kingdom Metazoa; phylum Arthropoda; class Insecta; order Lepidoptera; family Gelechiidae; genus Pectinophora; species Pectinophora gossypiella. Next base: position 13,536,776 of record NC_065407.1, read on the forward strand.
CGACTTACCCCATCGCGGGTTAAACAAACGCAACAGAACAAATACAACCAAAAAATAATATTACAAAGCGTTTGTTTTAAGGAAAATGTGATAATAAACTTTTAGGTTTGTGGTTCACTTCGCATGTAGAAAAAGGGGGGTTATTTATGAATCGCTTGTTTTCAACTCGCGTGCGAAAATTATGTACCTGTGTCATCTTGCCAATGGCAAGTTCTGGTGCACTATGTGAAATGGATACATATTTTCAAACGACAGTTGAAGGCGTGCCAAAGAAAAAATAAGGCCGCAGTTCTGATTAGATTCTGCTAACGTTGTTACGCAGTACAATACAAAACACTTTACTTATATTACACAAAGATATCAGCTCTTTAGCGTTATCCCGTTCTCACAGGGTCCATATTCTTCAATCAAAAAGACGATTGAGTCCTCTCTGAAATGAAATTAACCATTGTATGGGGCTGATCACCACACGATTGATCGTAATTATTATCCATCTTAGTACTTCGTATTAAAAGTGGCTGCAGTTTGTCTTCTAATTACCCATCATCATCATCTCCCTAGCATTATCCCGTTTTTCAGATGATCCACTTACCTAACCTGAAGATTTGACAGGTCCGATTTTTTACAGAAGCGACTGCCTGTCTGACTTTCCAAGCCGCGAAGGGAAAACCAGCCCAAACAAGATTAGATCACGTACCTCTAAAACGCATTTCTCGGGAATGTGGAATTCCTCACGATGTTTTCCTCCACTGTTGAGCATGTGTGATAATCAGTTTTATGATCCCGACATGAATTCACAACCAATTTCGAAAATCATTGGTTTAGGCCGGTGCTGGGGTTCGAGCTGGCGACCTCACAGTGAGTCAAGTTCCGGCCAAGTAGTTAATGCCATCTGCGGCAAATCTACAATAAATCACGTCAAAAAAAAGTGAGTCAAGTGTTGTTCCAACTCAGCTACCACGGCTAATGCACAAAGATAACATTACTATCTACTTGTATGGCTACTTGTATGTACTTGTACAGGGTGTAAGTGACATCGTAACGAATACTGAGGGGGATGATTCAGCTCATTAGTCTGAGTTAATATCAAGTGGAATTTTCCATCACAAAAGTATAGAATTGATAACAATTAAAAAAATATTACAAAATATACATGAATTTTGCGACCGAAAATTCTACTCGATATTAACTCAGAATCATGGTCTGAATCATCCCCCTCAGTTCGTTTTCGTTACGATGTCACTAACAGCCTGTAGACCCTCATTCCACCGAGCTTTCTGTAAGACCAACGTGATAGGTCCGTATTGCCGTATCGCCGTCTATAATGGTCCAGCAAACTGTTTTTATCAATACAATACAATAGTGCAGAAGCACGATAATACATAAAACATAAATTAAACCAACTTTTTTACTCGCCATAACCGACATACAAACGAAGTCGCGTTGTTACTACACGACAAAACTTCCCGCAAAATATTTGGGAAAATTACTGCGCAAACTTCTGGTTACGCACCTATCACGTAATGTAATATTGCCTATATTGACTTATGGTGTTACAGAAGACATCTGCCTGTTATTGCTAAGTTATTTAGCTGAAATGAAAGTAATCCAATATTGTACGAACGAAAACCAATAGTCGACCCGCATCAGACAACTGTTTTGGAAGATGTTCCAAATTACTTCGTATGACTTCGACTTTATATACTAGCATATAATAACTATTGAGATCTCAGAGAAATAATAGACGGTAGTTGCCTTCGGGCTCGATTTACACTATATTTTGTCTTCCACGTTTTGGGGGGAGGTGAGGTATACAGTGTGTTAGTGACATCGTAACGAATACTGAGGTGATTCAGATTATGATTCTGAGTTGATATCAAGTGGAGTTTTCCGTCGCAAAAGTAAAGAATTGAAAATAATAAAAAAAATTAATTTTGCGACGGAAATTTCTACTTTATATTTACTCAGAATCATGGTCTGAATCATCCCCCTCAGTATTCGTTACGATGTCACTAACATCCTGCATATCGACACCTTATAGTAAAAACTTTTTGGAAAAATAATTTACTGTGGAGTTAAAAACGCCACATCGAAGACAATATTGCAATTTGACATTTGGGCATTTAAAAGTAAATGCACTGCACACAAATGTGAAACAAATGTCCCCTGGATGTGATTAATTTAGCGGGTAAAAACTGAGACCACACACAGACCTAATGTTTTACTTGGGGGAAAAGCGCGTGTCTTTATTAACGCATACCAAAACAAAACCCTCACGCAAATAACAAAACACGAACCAGTCATTCACGTACTTCGATAACGATAACGACCTCCGTGGTCCAGTGGTTGAGCGTTGAGCTTACGATGCAGAGGTCCCGGGTTCGATTCTCGGTGGGGATATATCACAAAAATTACTTTGTAGTCCCTAGTTTGGTTAGGATATTACTGGCTGATCACAAGATTGTGTGAAGGCACGTTAAGCCGTTGGTCCCGATTACTACTAGTAAGATTTAAGTATGTAGTCGTTACATGACCCATGTCAGGGGCTTTTGGTCGCTCAATAGTAACCCTAACACCAGGGTGGATGAGGTTGGTACTCCACCTCACAACCCATACGATAGAAGAAGACGTACATCGAGGGGACGCGTGCGCTTGGCAACTCCCGTCGACAATATCTCTGCGATTAGAACAGGCAGAGCACTACAGTAAAGTCATAAAATAAATTAAGCTCACTACTATATTCTCAATTTATGTCAGAGTTATAGCCATCGCATGACGAACTAAACAATTTATCGAACTTCGTTATTTAGTTTTATAGTACTAACGTGATCGGTGGTCTCTACTGGATCATTGGATCACTCTTTTTTGATCTAATGACTAGATCCTTGTTAGTTCCATTGATATACAGGACGTTAGTGACATCGTAACGAGTAATTAGTGGGAATGATTTAGACCCGGATTCTGAGTTAATATCAAGTGGAATTTTCCGTCGCATAATACATGTTTTTTTTTTAATTATTGTCAATTCTATACTTTTGCGATGGAAAATTCCACTTGATATTAACTCAGAATAATAAGCTGAATCATACCTCTCATTATTTGTTACGATGTCAATTACACGGATTACACCCCATACAAGTACATACAGGTAGCCATACAAGTGAGTATGGGTGTTAGTGACACGGTAATAAATACTGAGGGCCATGATTCAGTCAATGATTCTGATTTGATGTCTTTCCTGTCGGAAAAATTATGTAAATATTTGTGTTTTTATTATTTTAATTTCCATACTTTTGCGACGAAAAATTACACTTGATATTAATTCACAATTATGATCTGAATCATCCCTCAAAGTTTTCGTTACGATGTCACTAACAGCCTGTATTTTTTCTTATTAGATCAAGGCGGATCATAGGTGTATAGGCTGATCACTGTCATCTGGCTCTGCCCGCACCGTTAGGGATCACGCGAGTGTATATAAAAATACCACATTTAAATCTCTGTAACATAACGTAACGTCATTTTCGTAATATAACATCTGCACTAAAATGTACGTAGTTACAGGCACGTAAGGCTGTATAATAAATCATTCACAGCAGAACAAAAATGGCTTCCCAACACATCTTCCGTATAAATTCTATTACGTAACCCACGAGACAAGTCATAAGACTAAACAACATAACTGCTGCGCTCATTGCGGTCTCAAAGATATTACAAATATTATTGTCGTAACTAGATTCGCAGTTTAAAACACAGTTTTTTTTCTTTTGGTCATAAGACTCGATCTAAATTTGGCGAATGCGCCTATTGGCGAGAAAGGCTCGCCGAACTGCATGATTGCATGTGGCGCGATCTGTCCGCGGGTCCGGGTGAGAGACCTCAGTGCTCCACGTTTGTCCGGCCAAGTAGTTAATGCCATCTACGGCAAATCTACAATAAGTCACGTCAAAAAAAAAATGTTCGCGGGTCGTTCATGCGCACGCGTGCGGCGCATTTGCCAAATTTAGATCAAGTCTTATGACCAAAAGAAAAAAACTGTATTTTAAACTGCGAATCTAGTTGCGACAATAATATTTGTAATATCCTTGAGACCGCAATGAGCGCAGCAGTTATGTTGTTTAGTCTTATGACTTGTCTCGTGGGTTACGTAATAGAATTTATACGAAAGATGTGTTGGGAAGCCATTTTTGTTCTGCTGTGAATGATTTATTATACAGCCTTACGTGCCTGTAACTACGTACATTTTAGTGCAGATGTTATATTACAAGTACTACGCGCCACATGTGATTTCTATGTATGTATGCTTGCGTGCCAAACTTTTACTATACGAGTATCTGCGCTGAGTCTATACTAAGCATGATGCCCACGATCGACCTCACCAACCCTGATGTCAGGTTTATTATTGAGCCGCCAAGATGCCTGAGATGACTCATGAGCCATCATTATCATTATATGTAACGACTTCATGCAAATAGTGCATACGCACAGCTGTGGGCAAATCACGTGATATTCCGATATCATAAATCAAAATCATACATTTATTTAGGTATTTCTTGCTTGTTCGACTAAGCATTGGATCAATAAATGTGCCGGACCATCTAGTTCCGCCTATTTGCCACAGATGGCGTTCATCGATGCCAGATATGCGGTAGGTGATAAAGTTCTCACAGCGCGACACACGTTGTAAAATAACACATTTGGATCGTCGCTGCCGTCGCGCTCAGTCACACTCGAACTTGTGCCTCGTGAATCATTTGACATTGTTCGTTACCTTTTGGCGGCAGCAACACCTGATGATCAAGGGCCACAGAATGGTGAAGATCTGGTAAGTACTTGTTTCAACTAGCAGCCTGCGTCTCTAGTATGGTGAACTTATTGTGTCTGTCTAACATTTAGTACGAGCGATAATGTAGAAAACGCCAGAGCACAACATTTTGCAGCAAAATACTTTCCTGCACCGCACGAAACTGCTTGCAACACAATTTCACACTACATTTACCTAAGTTAACCTATCTAGACTGTTGCATTTCTTGCGTCCAATTTTCTGTCTTTTTACCTAATCTGACCTTAATGCCTTTGCGGGCAAAGCAGTCGATGAAACTCTCATCTTTAAACGAGTCGATGTTTTAATGTGTCTCGAGTTTATTTTTGACTTTATTTTTATTTTTAAGGCGGTTGGTGAAGTGTTCTTTAAAACTCTTTTAGGTTGACTGAGATTTAGTCTAAGTGGTATAAATACTTAATGTTATTACATTAAGAGCATACTAACTGTATTATTAAGTATGTTGACTAGTGACGACCGTGTTGGCTAGTTTCGAGTTCGATTCTAGGACGGGTAAAAAGGACACCCCCTAAAAAGTCCACTTCAATTGACGAGAAAGCTACGCCCAGCAGTGGGACTTTAAACCGCTCAGTACCTGATGTAGCGAAGCTGATGCGGGGGTTACTCTCTACTAGTCTGAGAGGCCTACAAGCTTTTAGGTCTTTTAGGTGAGAGCTTCCATGGAACAGATTAAAGAAAAGGTTAACGTCGTGTCTTATAGGGAAGTCAAGGAATTGGCCTTTGATAGACTGGAATGGAAAATGCTACACCGACAAGAGCGTGGGTCTTAAATTGATGATGATGAGGTAAGTGGCGTGCTGACGCTTCAGGGTTGCGAAGGCGAATAATAAATTCCCTAAATAGTTTAATATTTGAATGATAATTATAATATTCATACACACACAGCCACAACAGGATCTTGTAGCGTAATTTTAACACTTATTTAAATCAAATGGGTTAGCTCTTGACACCATTATCCCTCTTAAAGAGGTTAAGGAAGTATCGACAATGTAGCCAGTTTACCCAGAAGGTCCTATTCAAACTTGTCTTGAAGCATCTCAAGTTGTATGATGAAAAGTGATCGGGATAGATAGTGCCCTTTGGGATCAATAACCCTGAATGTTATGGTTGATGTGGATACGACCACGAGATTTTTGAGATTGCGTGATTTGATTACGTTATGTCATAAAAAATAAAACTGTAATACAATAAAATATAATAATACTGTATTATCTTCTTCTTGTACTAAATAAAAGTAAATTGATAAAAAACAACGTAAGTATAATAAACAATCGAATATTATGTTTCGATATTCAATATTTGGGAGGATATCCATGTTAGGACAAATCTCGCGAATGGGATTACCTATCCCGAAGGCGAGATCCCGAAGGGAAGACTGATGGCGGAAGTGCATTCCACTCCTTGGCTGTGCGCACTATAAAACGCTTAGTGCCAATTTTAGTTATTTCAACCATGTACTAAATAAATTGCCTCACGAAATAAATTGCGGGCTGTAGGCGTAGTATACAATTAAGTGGGCATATTTCCGCCCCCATACGCACTTTCTCAAGACATTTTCTTCGAGCCGATTTTTCCATCAAGAATCATAAAAATCAGACACACACACACACAGTCCGTGTTTCGGCGTTTCGCATGCGACTAACAATCCCCAAAAAAATCACAATAAGCTGGATATATTCTTCCTTATGCGAAACTAGTGCTCTTTTTCGACGTGGCTTATTATAGACTAGCTTTTGCCCGCGACTTCGTCCGCGTGGCGTGTTATATAAGAGAGAGATCTTTGTGTGTGTGGGAGTGCATATCAAATTTCAAGCATCTAACTTATGCAGTTTAGATTTTTTCATACAATTTTTTTCCCAATAACTCCCATTTTTCAAAATACAGCCAAAAATAAACTTTATATTTACTAAGGTATGCATGCATGCTAGATTGAATCAATTGATTGAATTGATTTTTTTTAATTGATTGTTCATTGAGTTTTAATTTTAATACACACTTCCTCTCTTCCCTTCAACGTTGCTGTGCCCTACAGGGTCCATGTTTTAGTTCCTATGCCTATGTAACACCCCATTGTACTACATGGAATGCAATAAATAATTTAATTGAATTGAATTGAAAACATCTATCTTACGCGGTTTCGATTTTTTCATACAAATGTTTTTTTCCCGCTAACTCCCGTTTCCGTGAGAATTTTGCAATATCCTGTTGCAACTAAGGTTTAAGTTAACTAAGGTACCTGCATGCCAAATTTCAAGCGTCTAACTTAAGCGATTTAGATTTTTCATACAAAAGGATTTTCCCGCTAATTTCCGTTCCCGTGGGAATTCCGGGAATTCCTTTCTTAGTGCACCTCTACGGTACCTAAGCTATGTCCCTTCCAAATTTCAAATGCCTACATTTAGCCGTTCAGGCTATGCGTTGATATGTCAGTCACTGAGTCAGTCAGTTTCTCCTTTTATTTAGATTTGATTTTTTCATACAAATGTTTTTTCCCGCTAACTACCGTTCCCGTGGGAATTTTGTAATATCCTGTTGCAACTAAGCTTTAAGTTTACTAAAGTACCTGCACGCCAAATTTCAAACGTCTAACTTGAGTGGTTTAGATTTTTCATACAAAAGGATTTTCCCGCTAATTCCCGTTCCCGTGGGAATTTCGGGAATTCTTTTCTTAGTACACCTCTACGGTGTCTAAGGTACCTGCGTGCCGAATTTTAAACATCTTACTTGAATGGTTTAGATTTTTCATACAAAAGGATTTTCCCGTTAATTCCCGTTCCCGTGGGAATTTCGGGAATTCCTTTCTTAGTGCACCTCCACGGTACCTAAGGTACCTGCATGACAAATTTCAAACGTCTAACTTGAGTGGTTTAGATTTTTCATACAAAAGGATTTTCCCGCTAATTCCCGTTCTCGTGAGAATTTCGGGAATTCCTTTCTTAGTGCACCTCCACGGTACCTAAGGTATCTGCATGCTAAATTTCAAATGTCTAACTTGAGTGGTTTAGATTTTTCATACAAAAGGTATTTCCCGCTAATTCCTGTTCCCGTGAGAATTTTGGGAATTCCTTTCTAGTGCACCTCTACGGTACCTATGGTACCTGCATGCCAAATTTCAAACGTCTAACTTGAGTGGTTTAGATTTTTCATACAAAAGGATTTTCCCGCTAATTGCCGTTCCCGTGGGAATTTCGGGAATTCCTTTCTTAGTACACCTCTACGGTATCTATGGTACCTGCATGACAAATTTCAAACATCTAACTTGAATGGTTTAGATTTTTCATACAAAAATATTTTTCCGCTAATTCCCGTTCCCGTGGGAATTTCGGGAATTCCTTTCTTATTGCACCTCTACGGTATCTAAGGTACCTGCATGCCAAATTTCAAACGTCTAACTTGAGTAGTTTAGATTTTTCATACAAAAGGATTTCCCTTCACTACTCTGCTCCTATTGATTGTAGCGTGATGAAAAGTATACTATGACCTGTCCAGGAGTGTGAAGAATAATTGTACCAAGTTTCATTAAAATCCGTCCAGTAGTTTTTGTTTCTATAAGGAACATACAGACAGACAGACAGACAGACAGACAGACAGACAGACAAAAATTTTACTGATTGCATTTTTGGCATCAGTATCGATCACTTATCATCCTCTGATAGTTATTTTGAAAAAATATTTAATGTACAGAATTGACCTCTCTACAGATTTATTATAAGTATAGATTTGCGTCACATGGCATACACTTGGCTGGAAAAATAAGGTTCTATGTGAAGATACCGACATGGAACCGATCCTCGGCTCAGGGCATTGTCTGACAGAATTATGTCAGAGAAACACGGCCCCGGCTGAAGGTGGGAAAACCTTAGAGAGAAAAGGATAGTGCTCAAATCGATCCGAACCCACGAACGTGCTGTAGGGCAAATAAATTATCTAGAACCGGTAAATTTCCCCATATATAGGATACACGCCTTTATTTTTCTATCCGGGCCATATTTCTACGTAAACTGGGTTAGTTAAGAAATATTGTCTGGGGAATTAACCGTACACTTGCAGCGTACGAAAAATTCAGGTCGACAATTTTATACGAGTAACGTGGGTCTAAATACTTCGCGTCGGTATTCTGTCAAACGAACTTTTATTCATAGTATTATAGTACAAAATGATTCTAAAAATAATCCTTAAAAAATTGTCGCAATACAAAAAAAAAACACACTTCATAGGCGCCTAGAGACCAGCCATGCTCGGTCGACGACGTCTCCGGTGGTCTGATCGCCAAAATGTATTACAATATACATTAATATTATAATGTTTTTAATAATATGTAATATAAATACCAAATATATAATAAATAAATATACAAGGAAATTCCACTTGATGTTAATTTAAAATAATCTGAATCATTCTCCTCAGTATTCGTTACGATGCCACTAACACCCCGCACAAGTATTTTTAGGTAGCCATACAAATACGTATGGGTGTTAGTGACACCGTAACGAATATTGAAAGGACCAGGGGTACTGAGGGGTGATTCAGACCATGATTCTGAGTTGATATCAAATGAAATTTCCTGTCGCAAAATTCGTGTAAAGAGTTTTTTAAATTATTTTCAGTTCCATTCTTTTGCGACGTAAAATTCCACTTGATATCAACTCAGAATCATGGTCTGAATCATCCATGAAAGTTTTCGTTACGATGTCACTGACACACTTTTTAAATCTCAAGGCTTTTCTATCGGTTCACCGAGTCACTTTTTAAAAAGCAAAACCGTGTATGTGGAAGCTATTATTGAAACGTGGAAATTATAGCTTTCTATACAATTAGTGGCGGTAATTACATATAGTTTACATACTTTGCAGAATAATGTATGGTAATGGAAACAAACACACGTAACACAAACTATTCAACTGAGTCAATATTTTATAATCTCTAGTTAGTACAAGTGAAATTGTGGCTTGGACATTCCTAGCTAGTTAATACTTATTTAGAAAAAGAAAAACACATTACGAAGCACGCCTCACAAAGAAAAATAAAAATACTAGAATAATAATAATAATCATCTAGTTATCCCGCTTTCGCAGCTTCTACTTACCTATCCTGAAGATTTCGACAGATCCGGTTTGTAATTTCGAAAATGTCTCTGTCGGGAATCGAACCCGGACCTCCAGATCATGATTTAGCGCTATAACCACTAGACTGCAGAGGCTGTTACGATAAAAAACGACGAAAAACGCAACAAACTACTGATAATAAACCGTACACTACAGCCAAGGTTATATAAATAATAATAAGCGTTATGCGTTCTGTACGCCGCTGCCGACGATTTCCCTCATTTAACGCTTATCGCTATCGCCCCACTAGTGTCGATTAATTCTTTCAAATATTCTTCCTCTCAGACGACGCCTTTAGCCGAGGTTCGCGCCCAACTGGGCATCCTCAGGCCTGTTGTCTTTAATTTTGTACCGGGTGAGAGCCCTCAACGCTCCCCATTAGTCCGTCAAGTCACGACCAAAAAAAATGTACGCCGACGCGCATTATGACGTACCGAGTTTGAAAATCACCATTTAAATTATGCAGAAATATTTGAAAACTCAAATGAACCGTATAGAAATGGCATACGCATAAAATTTACATAATTGATAACATTTATTATTACGTTTAGTTCCAATTTATTAAGAGTGATCATCATCATTTCGCTATTGTTAATGTAATCCCTGTTGAAAATATAATTTGTTGCTGTTTTATGTCCGTCTGAAATTAAATTTAAATCTATGTTCAAGATAGTTTATGTAGGAAAGTATACACATACAAAGAATCACGCCTGTCTTCCGTTGGGGTAGACAGACACCTCTTTTGCTTCTAATTCTCATCAAAGTCGTCATGCAAGCTCGCCGGTTTAGAGTTGTTTTGGCCAGGTCTTCAAAACATCCCGGACTTGATCGCGATATGTACTCCTGGGTCTTCCTCTTCCAACTTGGTACAGTTGCACCACATTATAAATCTTTTTTGTAAGTTTACTCTTATTCATTTGTAAGTAAGTATATTATAAGATATATATATGAGGAGCTCGGTGGCGCAGCGGTTAACGCGTTCGGTCCGCGATTGTTGAAGTTAAGCAACTTTCATAGGATGGGTGACCACAAAAAAAAGTTTTCATCTCGAGCTCCTCCGTGCTTCGGAAGGCACGTTAAGCCGTTGGGCTCGGCTGCATTAGCAGTCGTTAATAACCACCAATCCGCACTGGGCCCGCGTGGTGGTTTAAGGCCCGATCTCCCTATTCATCCATAGGGAAGGCCCGCGCCCCAGCAGTGGGGACGTTAATGGGCTGGTGATGTGTGATATGTTACCTTTAATAATTACGTTAAATGAATGAATTTTTGGTTAGTAATTTAATGTCAAAAATTAAACCATACAACGTAAATTATACGGCACAGTGTTGACAGGAGCAAAAAGCTTTTAGACGTAAGCGTCTTAGTTATTAAAAGGTGTCTGGAAGCTAGAAGGAAAAAATGAGGTACTTAATTTTAAAACGAAGGTTTCTATCTTAAGAGAATGTCTTCTAGGCAGCGTATTTTGAAAGTATACAAGGTCAGCACGCATTCTTAGTGTTAATTGCACTCTGTTTTTATTACGAATGCCAAAATAACTTTCCAGAAAGTTTAAACACGAATTAAGTGTATTGGACGCGTATACTTTCTAATGGTAGTATACTTAGGTAAAAATACAAGAACAGGAGGGCTAAAAAGCAATTCTGGTTCTGGCGGGTTAAAAAGGCCGCATCGAAGCAATTCATCTATAAAAGCAATATTGTTTGTGCATTGCGCACTTACTTTTATATGCGCCTATGTCAAATTGCAATATTGCCTTGTTAGGTCTTCTTCTATCGTGTGGGTTGTGAGGTGGATTACCAACCCCATCAACCCTGGTGTCAGGGTTACTATTGAGCCGCCAAAGGCCCCCTGACATGGCTCATATAACAGTTACTCTTTTACATCAGTAAGTAGTAACCAGGACCAACAGTTTAACGTGCCTTCCGAAGCACGGATCATCGTAATTTGCTCTTCCTAACCAAACTGGGGATCACAAAGTGATTTTTGTGATTTGTTCCCACCGGGATTTGAACCCGGGTTCTCCGGATTGTGAGCACAACGCTTAAAACGACTGGACCACGTAGGCCGCTTTGTTAGATGATGATTGATGTGGCCTTTTTAACCCCAGAACCCAACACGCTACTGACAATAAGGATTTAGGATTGAAACATGTGGCAAGTGTTCATAAAGTAACTTGATTTGACTCAGCACAGCTCAGCTCGGCTCGGCGCTGTTCGTCTTAAACAAAGTTAGCGTTAGCGCGCGTGAAATAAACCACGATAACTTTATAATCTGAGGAGGATTTGAGGAGCTCGATGGCGCAGTGGTAAACGCGCTCGGTCTGCGAGTGTTGAAGTTAAGCAACTTTCGCAAAGGCCGGTCATAGTATGGGTGACCACAAAAAAAAAATGTTTTCATCTCGAGCTCCTCCGTGCTTCGGAAGGCACGTTAAGCCGTTGGTCCCGGTTGCATTAGCAGTCGTTAATAACCACCAATCCGCAGTGGGCCCGTGTGGTGGTTTAAGGCCCGATCTCCCTATCCATCCATAGGGAAGGCCCGTGCCCCTGCAGTGGGGACGTTAATGGGCTGGTGATGATGAACTTTATAATCCATCCCTCGCGACACGGCAACCTCGAAAACTATCGAGGGCTTCGACCAATACCCCTAAACGTCTATCTACCTTTGATAGTATTCGTGGACTGTAATAGATAGATAGATAGAGATAAGGACAACATATACAGAAAAGCAAACTGCAAACTGTAATACCATTTTTATTGCAAATAAACGATTATGAATTAAAGCACAATAGGCGGCCTTATTGCTCATGCAGCAATTTCTTCTAGGCAACCTTTGGGTACAGGAAAATTTTGTACAAGTATAATAATAGCGGGTTAGTGCATTCTAACAAAATACTACTACTTTAATACCTAAAGGCAATAAACAAAACTGCGATGATCTTCAGTGCGAATGTTCATCACTACTATGCACATTACAGCGAGGAAATAAGTCATCGATACACTATGCTTCGATATATATTCTTGCGATATGTGTCTGGTTTAAGCCCTCCATATAATTCGCATCGAGCACTGAGCGGTTGCCGTGTGGGCTCCGCTGGTATACTTTCAAACACGTGAGCAGTCACATCCTGTGCGTAGTATTTCAATGTACGCTTCTAGGAAGAGTTTATATAAAATTTGAGCGCCTTCCATTGGCTTGCGTTTCATTTGTCTGCTTCTCTGCTGAACTGCGAGTGAATAAAATCATATTTAGAATACGTTCAGCTGCTTATATTTCCGGGAATGACGTAAAAACCACCTAACAGATTGTGACCTTTCTAACATTATTTTTAATTCCGGTTAGAATGTCAAGATTGCTTTTGTCAATTTTCACAGTAAGCTTAAGTAAAATAAATAGAAACGAGTAAGGCTGCTTTCACATTCATCACAGGAACGCGAGATACGAGAAATCGCCGAGAAAAATCGTCAGTGTGAAACAGCCGTAAACGCTTTTGTCTGATGATGAAAAACGGCGTTGGATAAATTTATTTATTTTATTTATTTATTTATTTATAAGAAACAAAGTTGTACAAATTAATTGTTGAACTCTGATAAACCAAACTAAGCACACAGGCCTGTGACTTGGTAATCAGGGTTCGGCCACATAAGTTGAGCTATAAGAGTAAACTTATATAATGTAAATTAAGAACCAATACAGTAAAATGACAAAAGTAGTGGAAAACAATAATGAGCGATTACATTAGAGACAGCATGCAGTAGTATCTTATGTACTTATGAAGTTAAAAATAAAAAGCGAGAAATAATTAAAATGAAACAAGTAATTAAGTAAGAATATAAAAAAATAAAATAAAAATAGATTCGGGAACGGTTGCAGTGTGTGTGTGTGCGAGTGTGTGTGTGTGTGTGTGTATGTGTGAGTGAGAGTGTGCGAGTGTGTGTGCGTGCGTGAGTGAGTGTGTGTGTGTGTGTGTGTGTGTGTGACAGTGTATTTGTGTATGTTATGTATGTTATGTAAATAAAATATCTACTGCATATCCACCTGAATCGCTCTTTTCGTATCGCAATTGTTTCAATGAACCTAAATAAATATTCAATGCAATCAATGTAAAGTGCTGGTAAAATATTATTAAATATCCTCTTTGTTCTGGCTTATCGTGCATATTTATATCATGATGCGGGTGTAATTTTAATGTTATGACGATATACAATATTGGATCATTGTGCATGATAAAGAGGTATATAATCGTTCTCGGACTAATTATTTAATACTAGCTTTTGCCCGCGACTTCGTCCGCGTGGCGTGTTATATAAGAGAGAGATCTTTGTGTGTGTGGGAGTGCATATCAAATTTCAAGCATCTAACTTATGCAGTTTAGATTTTTTCATACAATTTTTTTCCCAATAACTCCCATTTTTCAAAATACAGCCAAAAATAAACTTTATATTTACTAAGGTATGCATGCATGCTAGATTGAATCAATTGATTGAATTGATTTTTTTTAATTGATTGTTCATTGAGTTTTAATTTTAATACACACTTCCTCTCTTCCCTTCAACGTTGCTGTGCCCTACAGGGTCCATGTTTTAGTTCCTATGCCTATGTAACACCCCATTGTACTACATGGAATGCAATAAATAATTTAATTGAATTGAATTGAAAACATCTATCTTACGCGGTTTCGATTTTTTCATACAAATGTTTTTTTCCCGCTAACTCCCGTTTCCGTGAGAATTTTGCAATATCCTGTTGCAACTAAGGTTTAAGTTAACTAAGGTACCTGCATGCCAAATTTCAAGCGTCTAACTTAAGCGATTTAGATTTTTCATACAAAAGGATGTTCCCGCTAATTTCCGTTCCCGTGGGAATTCCGGGAATTCCTTTCTTAGTGCACCTCTACGGTACCTAAGCTATGTCCCTTCCAAATTTCAAATGCCTACATTTAGCCGTTCAGGCTATGCGTTGATATGTCAGTCACTGAGTCAGTCAGTTTCTCCTTTTATTTAGATTTGATTTTTTCATACAAATGTTTTTTCCCGCTAACTACCGTTCCCGTGGGAATTTTGTAATATCCTGTTGCAACTAAGCTTTAAGTTTACTAAAGTACCTGCACGCCAAATTTCAAACGTCTAACTTGAGTGGTTTAGATTTTTCATACAAAAGGATTTTCCCGCTAATTCCCGTTCCCGTGGGAATTTCGGGAATTCTTTTCTTAGTACACCTCTACGGTGTCTAAGGTACCTGCGTGCCGAATTTTAAACATCTTACTTGAATGGTTTAGATTTTTCATACAAAAGGATTTTCCCGTTAATTCCCGTTCCCGTGGGAATTTCGGGAATTCCTTTCTTAGTGCACCTCCACGGTACCTAAGGTACCTGCATGACAAATTTCAAACGTCTAACTTGAGTGGTTTAGATTTTTCATACAAAAGGATTTTCCCGCTAATTCCCGTTCTCGTGAGAATTTCGGGAATTCCTTTCTTAGTGCACCTCCACGGTACCTAAGGTATCTGCATGCTAAATTTCAAATGTCTAACTTGAGTGGTTTAGATTTTTCATACAAAAGGTATTTCCCGCTAATTCCTGTTCCCGTGAGAATTTTGGGAATTCCTTTCTAGTGCACCTCTACGGTACCTATGGTACCTGCATGCCAAATTTCAAACGTCTAACTTGAGTGGTTTAGATTTTTCATACAAAAGGATTTTCCCGCTAATTCCCGTTCCCGTGGGAATTTCGGGAATTCCTTTCTTAGTACACCTCTACGGTATCTATGGTACCTGCATGACAAATTTCAAACATCTAACTTGAATGGTTTAGATTTTTCATACAAAAATATTTTTCCGCTAATTCCCGTTCCCGTGGGAATTTCGGGAATTCCTTTCTTATTGCACCTCTACGGTATCTAAGGTACCTGCATGCCAAATTTCAAACGTCTAACTTGAGTAGTTTAGATTTTTCATACAAAAGGATTTCCCTTCACTACTCTGCTCCTATTGATTGTAGCGTGATGAAAAGTATACTATGACCTGTCCAGGAGTGTGAAGAATAATTGTACCAAGTTTCATTAAAATCCGTCCAGTAGTTTTTGTTTCTATAAGGAACATACAGACAGACAGACAGACAGACAGACAGACAGACAGACAAAAATTTTACTGATTGCATTTTTGGCATCAGTATCGATCACTTATCATCCTCTGATAGTTATTTTGAAAAAATATTTAATGTACAGAATTGACCTCTCTACAGATTTATTATAAGTATAGATTGATGATATTATGATGCCCGTGTAATGTGATGAAGCTGTGAAATTAACTTTTACGTATATGAAAATTGTTGTTGTCCCAGAGATATTTTATATGTACTTACATACAACTACACTACTAAAATGTATGTTAATGAGTTATTTATAATCAAAGTAAAAATTCGAAAAACAGTGGATTCATTGAGTTATTAGAAGAGTGAGATGTGTTTTCTCACAGATGAAGAATAATGACTGAAGAATAATGTAGAAGTTTATGACCAGTTTATAAACCGTTTTTCCTCAATATAAGTGACAAATATATTGACGTGACAAGTGACAAGTCGCCCATTTAACATCTGGCCTTCGGACGAGTTGACACTTATTACAATGTTTTGTTGTCTACTCGCCTGAATGGTTTCATGAGACTAGGTTAGTTGACTACGGCCGAAGAATGAACGGCTAATTAGACTAACTTACTGTCATAACATAACATAGCGTCACGCCTATGTCCCCGAAGGAGAAGGCAGAGGTTTAAAATATATACACCAACTCCTCGCCAGCTACGTTTAAGTACCATCTAATAGGGGGCGAGCATATTATGTCCTGGAAACCACGTGGTATCAAATTATAAGCTATGATACAACCTGAATTCAACCTTATTAAGTCCATTTCGGAAATAAATATTTTCTTTCTTTTCTTTCAATTCAGTGGCGAGAAGACTACAAAAATATAAAAAGTGTAAACTCGCCCGCAAGTCATATATTAAGGGGGGTCGAGTTGTCACCTAACCCTTCTTTTCTCACTACAAGAAACGACTGTGGATATATGTAGCGTGAAATAAACGCCGGACTAGAACGTTGACATATCCGAGCAACTATGCAAATTCTGAGAGCTTAAACTGGGCATTCAGACGAGGAACTGGCTCGACAGTACAATACGTCAGTGCGCTACTGCCCACCAGTTGCATAGTCGACTAGTCGCACGACTGATCGATGCGGAAACAGTTGAAGGTTTGGATATTGAGGAAATGGGCAATGTAGTTTACTGCAGACAAATATTGCTAGTAGTGTGTTTGAGACTGGGGTAGTGTATCGATATGGGTCATCGTCCTGATTTTCAGGGGCCTTACGACTGGGGACGGCACTGAAAAGTAGCGACGCCCGAAGGACGTAACATGCGATCCTGATGACTCGATTACTCTAGCTATAGAGGCGGCCAAACATCTCACGACTTCGGGACCCTGATACCGACCCCGCGCGCGTGGTTGACGTTTTCCCTCATTCAGCGTTTATCGCTAACGGCTCACTAGAGTCGATTAATTCTTTCAGATATAATTCGCTCCGACGACGCCCTTTGCCGAGGTTTCACGTCCAACTGGGCACCCTCAGGCATGTTGTCTTAAATTTTGTTCCGGATGAGAGCTCTGCGCTCCCCATTTGTCCGGCCAAATCTACAATAACTCAAGTAAAAAAAAACGATGCATTACTACCTATTCAACGGTATCACTGTTATCCCAACATGAATTATTGTATAGTTGTGGTCACATACAGTTTTACCGGAAAAAGCATAGCGATATTTTTCCATTAGCAACCTAAAAATAACTCTGCGCCGTTTTATCGTTATTTGAAACAACAAAAAAAGAAAATTAATGGATATTTATTATAAAAAATACTTTTTATGTTTTAATCCGTGGTTTGGGTCGGTCTGAATCGCGCCCAAATAGTCCGATCTTTTTCTCTCTTAAGGAATGTTCTGAAATAATACCGTTCAAAGTTTCTGTTTATCCAGATCACGGAGACCATAATATCAAATCTTTCAAGTTACAATAGGTATATTCTCAGCAATTAACAAAAGGTCTTTCCAATCAACAAACGTTCTTTATGTAGAGTTTCAACCTCATTTGATTTGAAATTCGTTTCGTACATCAGTAACAAGCAATTTGGCCCCAACACGAATGTAACATCAATTTCCCCCCTTCCGTCTTCCATACAATGAACTCGAACACGGAATCAAAAGCCAAACCAAACCATTTTCCATTCCGTCTCAGTATTGTAGCACAAAATTTCTCATATAATATGTCTGACTACAGGTGCAAATTACTGCCCTGTGGGGCCAGAAGGACCCTTGTATCGCGTATGTTACTCCCAGCTTTGTCTGAACTCCCTAATATTGCCCGACACATCCTTTTAGCTATTATTTTTCAAGTGCTCAGACGAGTAAGGAAGATCTCCTTAGATTGGTTGAAACAGTACTATTGCTGTCAAGGGAAATAACAAAGCATCTAGTGTTATAGCGGAGTTAGTAGTGTAAGCTTGTTCGCGAGCACTTGAACAAGTCTAATGTGTCGGTAATTCGATTCCCAGGGTAAATATTTTTTGTTCAAAATACTATTTTTATGAAGTCACACTTCTATTGCAATCAACGCTAACGTTGGAAAACAAAGTGAACCGCCAAAACTGGCTATTCAAAATGGATAGATCGGACGTTTGGCGAAATAAACATCGTGTTTACCAAAGGAAACTATGTCCAAACAGAATACTGTAGAGTCTGTTTTCGTACGCTTGAAACCGAGGGCGGCGTTCCAAAGTGTAATGAAAAGCGAACTAACATTTTTATAGGGGTTTCAACGACACTTGGTCCGAGGGAAACGCTTTACATTTAAGGAATCCCCATTCTATTATATGCGAACACATCGTCATTCGACTTTGTACGTCGTACAATGTTAACGTTGCGAACAGGTTTTATACCGTTCTCTACCTCTGGCTTTCACTACCCCTGCCTCTCTCTACTGTCTCCCGCTGCCAGTGCCTCTCGACAAACTCAATACGTTACTTCACTTTAATACACTTGTAGACATTTATTTCTTACTTCCCGGAACAGTCGAGAGTTCGTTAGCTACGCCAGAAAATATACGACTCGACTGTTCGAGTATTCAAACTACAAATTAAGTTCGATGCGGAATGGATGCTGTTATTTTTTGAATCGAGGTCTTAATTTAAATATTTGTTTACTTTTCACTACAAATATTATCGGGTTCCAATATCTAATCGGGCTCTAAATCACAAAATGATACATTATGAGTTTGAATTCATGTTTGGGTCATAGATAAGTAATTATGCATATAAAAGTAAGTGCAAAATGTTAACAAAAATGACAAATAGCAATGTTGCTTTCTAAGATGAATTACTTCATTTTTTGTAACTTAATAAAAACTACCAGAAGTTTTAATCAAATGGAAAATGCCCTAACATTCGCACAAGTTATTGAAGTCATATCCCATAGTTCCATTTTCAAATTACCGAAAGTAAATTAAAAAGAAAATACAAACCCGATATTCCTGATATCCGTGCAAGTCATTGGCGCCAATATCCCATTCCATATTCAAATTTTTCACGAAAGGATAGTATTTTACCGTTGTATGTCCATAGACGCGCAGCCGTCGCGAAATGACACCAAGAATCAATGATATATAATATATCTTTTCTCACTAGACTGGCAATACGATTTACGCCATTCATATTCTTCTACGTCGGTTAATGAACAGCCCGTCATTAGCATCAACCCTTTATTATATTTTATTTTATTGGACTCGTCAGGACCAGCGTGATGGAATATACTGCACTCTTCCTCCTGTTTATTAAGGGGAGGCCTATGCCTTGCAGTGGGACGTACGTGGGCTATTTATGTGTCATGTTAATGAGCAGTCTTGACTTATGGAAAAACTAGACATTACTTCAAATATAGTAGCCGAGAGCACGAAATCATCAAAATTTCAGATAATGCCGATTAACCTGCTATCATGTGCTTAGATTGTCCCGAAAATTTTAGCTTAAATTTTAAACCCATGATTACGTTTTAAAAAATATTCTGCCACTCTGCCTCTCTAGAGCAAATCTCGTAAAGCCATGGCACATCGGTGGCAAAATGACAGCGGCCGTTGATACGCCTGCACGCAGTAACATTCGCCTTCGACAAATGTATTTCCGATTTCGAGATGTAATAGCGAGTATTTTGCACGGTCCTTTTCTTATTTTTTACGAGCGCGTGTGGCCGGTATTAGGTCGCCATGTGGCCAGAACCACAGTTATTATTTTAGGGAACGCCGGTTTTGCTACGCCCTGGTTTATTTTGTCCGTCTTGTCATATAAGCGAAATGCAATATGAAACCATAAGCTGTAAAGAGGAAAATATAGAAAGGCCTGTCAAGGGCATTAAGTGAAAAGTCAATAATGGACTACTTATGTGGAATACTTCTAGAAAGTAATAAAGATATTAGTTGCGGAGACAATATTTCTTTCGGAGTTTTGTAATTTAAAAATTTTTAACAAAAAAAAAACCGACTTCAAACGCAAAACTAAAAAGCAATAAATAATTTTACTTCGCACAAAGTAATTAGTACGTATTTTCAATTAGTTAATTAATTTATAATTCTGAAGCCGGTGCCAAGGAAATGCTACAACGAAGTACCGATTCATATATCTTTCAATACTGATTGTTTTGTAATTTTTTGTTTGACATTGTTTTGTAATTGCTTTGATATAGGTATTAAACAATATTGTGTGTACATAGTAATTTGATATTGTAGTAGGGTTGTTGTAGCATTTACTTGGCACCGACTTCAGAATTATAAATTAATTAACTAATTGAAAATACGTACTAATTACTTTGTGCGAAGTAAATTTATTTATTGCTTTTTAGTTTTGCGTTTGAAGTCGGTTTTTTTTTTGTTAAAAATTTTATTTTATTTTACGATTTTAAGTGATGGTTAGACCGAGCAAGGATGCAGACAGACAGATTTTCTGATTTATATTCATATATAATAATATAATATATTATTAGTAGTGATCACAATTATTATTGATGAACATGTTTACACACACACACTCACACACGCGCTAACGCACACGAGCACACGCGCACGTACACACGCACACACACAGATACACGCACACACACAGACACACGCACACACACACACACACACACACACATGTGTATGTGTACATACACACATGTGGTTGTCAGTGGAAGCTGCTATCATACACACTCACGCATACATATAGATACAGTAGATTTCGCGTGGTTCGCTCGCTGCTAAAGCAGCTCGCGTGTCCTGTTTATTCGAAACTGTCCCTCTTCGTATGGCGGCCATCTTGTTTTTCCGCCATTTTGTTTTTTTTCACCGGCGACAGAATTTGACCAAGATTTAAATGGGTGTCGTGGAAACAAACAAAATCCAGGTGCAATAGGTTTGCCAGACCGTAGGATGTCTCCCTGATTGGGAGCAGTTTTCAAAGATGACGTTCCGATCACACCCCTATACATCATTTTTACCCCCAAGACATTTTCTGGAAAAACAAAATTTTGTATGGCGGCCATATTGTTTTTTCGCCATTTTGTATTTTTTTCACCGGCCATTAAATTCGACCAAGATTTAAATAGGTTTCGTGAAAGAAAAATTGGTTCAGGTGTGATAGTTTCGCCAGGCCGTAGGGTGTCACCCTGATGCGGAGCAGTTTTCGAAAATCGGGAAGTATTTCCATACTTAACATGACGATCCGATCACAACCCCGATATATATTTTATATCCCGAGACATTTTCTGAAAAAACAAAATTGTGTATGGCGGCCATCTTGTTTTTCCGCCATTTTGTTTTTTTTTTTACGCGCTATGGAATTTGACCAAGATTTAAATAAGTGCTCTGAAAGAAATATTGGTTCACGTGCGATAGTTTTGCCAGGCCGTAGAGTATCTTTCTGATGCGGAGCAGTTTTTGGTGACCAGAAAGTATTTCCGTACTCTACATGACGTTTTGAGTAAGCGCCCCATACATTATTTTTACCCAAACGGGCTTCTTCCAAAATCGACAAAATTTTGTATGGCGGCCATCTTTTTTTTCCGCCATTTTGTTTTTTTGCACCGGCGATTGAATTTGATCAAGATTTAAATACGTTTCGTGAAAGAAAAATTGCTCCAGGTTGTATAGTTTTGCCAGGCCATAGGGTATCTCCCTGATGCTGACCAGTTTTCGAAGGTCGGGAAGTTTTCCCGAAGCCTAAAGATCGATCCGATCAATATGACTTTACAAACGCACTAGTCGCTCCTACGATTTTTGAAAATTCCCCTCGATTTCTCTGGTCTTCCATCATCAGATCCTGACTTCCTTGACATGGGACCCCCTTGGGTATATCTCCTTTCAAACAAAAAAAGAATTATCAAAATCGGTTCATATACGACGAAGATATGCCCGAACAAACATAAAAAAAAAAAAAAAAAAAATATACGGTCGAATTGAGAACCTCCTCCTTTTTTGAAGTCGGTAAAAAATATACACTTCTGCCTACCCCTTACAGAATACGGGCGTGATACTATGTAATTACAGGTAAGACATACTTCGATGACATCGATTCACGACTACTTACCTATTTAGGTACTTTAGTAAATAGTAGTCAAATTATGCGGCCGCGTCTATAAAATAAGTATATTACTTAAGAACCTTCTCGCATTATCATAATTTTGACATTTAGTCAGACTTTGCTTCAATTTGACAAATATGTTAAAGCGGTATGGTTCTAAAGTATACTTGTAACATATTTTTAGACGTGTTTAAATCAGCTCTAAAACTCGAGTTACTGACATCTACAGGCATTTATCCAATCTTGTAGGTACAAGCGTGAAGAAATTAGCAGAAATCGTCATCAATCAACCATCTCTTACAATAGTGGTTGCGAAGAGAAGCCCACTAGCTGGTGATTAATGCTTGCCCCGCCCCGCAGGTAAATTCTAATTCTAAACCAACATAACTAGACCCCTGTCGTACATTGTTTTCAGACTATAGCGGATTTTGGTTTGGTTTGATATTGTACTTAAAGAAACTAAGATAGCTACCCACTGGACTGGGAGCGAATGAAAACATAGAATGCGTTATGCTGCTTATCTGCTCGCGAAGCCAGTCAGCTCCAAAGCTCTGACAGACACATACATAAACCCCCGCCTCTTTCACAACTGGGTAAGCAGAAACTATGGAATTCCATTTGCTTCGATCCTGACACACTTCTCTTGCTTCCTTTACATTCTTCAATCGTTTCATACACGCACGCCGGTTCAGAGTAGATCGTACTAAACCTTATCTAAGGACATCTCGTATTTGGTCAATGTACGTTCTTCTAGGTCTTCCTCTGTCAGCCCTACCACAAACCTTCGCTTTATATACTGCTTTCGTAATACTATTTTCCTTCATCTGCTCTATATGTCCAAACCAACTTAACATTCCCTTCTCAAACAACACACAAACAGACATATGAAGAGATATATGGCAGAAGTTTTTATAATTTTCATATTTAGACACTAATGTACAAGTCACTTTAATAATTATGTATCTCCTATACTGAAAGGTTGCCTGGAAGAGATTGCTACTTAGCAACAAAGCCGCCTATTGTACCGTTTCTGTTTCTCTTTTGTTTTGTATTTCTTTATTGTGCAATAAAGTATTTGTTGTTATGTTATGTATAAGTGTTCCTATGCTGCACTATTACGCTATATTATATATTATAATATTTCATTTACACGCGCAAGTTTTCGAACCGGGAAGTTATTTAGCAATTATGCCATTATTGTCTCATGTTTACAAGCAGCAAGTATGCAGTAAGTAACACATTTGTCATTGTATTGTAAACCACAAATCTATTTCCCTACATAAACAAAAGCGCAAACAAAATGACACCGGAAACAGTCAAGCGAAGCATTTAGGAGAGCCACAATTTCGGCGGTCACAGTGGAGCAGCGAATGTCTCCCAAGATTATGTAGGTACTTGTAAACAGCTGCCGAGTCTAAAAGTGAGGACACGAATACTGCCAATTACAGAGCTGAGGCCATCTGTGTCGGCTGGCTTATATGCAATAAAGTAAGGCGCCATGGATCTATGTTGAAGAAGACCAAGGGACCATTTGTAGGTTGTAGGTGATGTAGGCTACAATTCCTTCTATTTCATATTATTATTTAAACCTATATAATATTTTTGTTCTTATACTTTTGTATCCTTAACTGAAACCGAAAGTGTATTTTCATGTAGGTAAAAATAAGGAAAAATATAGTTTTGTTTGAAATAAATAATTTCTTTTTACACCAAAAACACAATAGTCGTTTTTTACAAGTACATTGCAAAACAATTCTTACAGTTAAAATATCAATTTTACAAATAATAATGCAAACGTGCATACACACATATATACATAGCGGTCAAACACATAACTCACCTTTTTGCTTCGCCGCTTTTAAAATGGCTAAAATAACGTAAAAAATGGCTATTAGCGCTCTCCTTTAGGTAAAATACGACATACTGTAGATAAGTTATGCACAATTCGAAATACATATTCTCTCTCTTTATTTAAGAGCTGCGCTCTTGTCGGTGGAGTAATCGCCATTACTCCATAGACAGGGCGTGTAGAACGGTGGTTGCCCCAATCGTCTTCCGTTCCGCAGCACACCGACCAATTTCTCAATCGGTGATGTTCTAGCTAGAGCCCTACCAGAATCCATTTCCTCGGCCTCCAACCAGTATTGATACCGCTGCTGCCCGGCATCAGCGGTGCACTTTTGAAGTAGCGGCGCCTACTCGCTACGTCAAAAGATCGTCATAGAACCTAAGTAGCATTTTATAGGTTAGTCCGTCCCAGTGAGCTACCCACTACGTTCTGCTAATCCTGTCGCTGTTTGGTTGGGGTATAAAAATAAGCATTTTTATATTCGCAGCTAACCATCATATCTGATGGCCGTTCCACTATCCGCCACCTGTGGACCCCGTAGATGGCCTACAGCTCAGCCTACTACACAAAAAAAAATACATAAAAAAATACAAAAACAAAATAAATAAAAACAAAAAAATACAAAAAACACATATACATATAAAGTACACACAGAAAATCAAACAAAAATACATAAAAAATGCAAAAATACATATTAAGTTAGAAAAAAGACATAAAAGTGACTTTTAAAAATACTTTTACATGTCCATGTCGTAAAACGGAAACTAAAAAAAAAAACAATAGAGCCATTTAGAAGATTAAAATCTCGAGTCGTTTTATCTTACTTGGAATTTATAAACATTGAATCGTTATCTTGACTGTGATCATCAGTTATGTAAAAACACTCCAGTTGTAAATCACTTTTAGTGAAACAGGAAAATGACTGCCAAGTCCCAGGGGCACAATAATCCATTGATATCAATCATTTTTTTAATTTACTCAAACTTTCTACTTTTTTAATGTCGAACTTGGAAACAGACATTTTGGGTTTTTTTCTTAGCCATACTCCGGATGGTCTATATAAAAAGTGCGAGCAAGAGGGACCATGCGCCTCACGGTTATGTAGACTAAAGTACGCTTCTAGAGGGGGTGAGGTAAGTCTAGCTCGCCCGATACGAATTGGTGCGGGGGGGGGGGAGTTACCGTCCTAGTATTTTATTCTTTATTCTATGACTAAAATTTTTGTTTTAATATCACTTACCCGTGCTTAAGGAAACTCACAAAGGGAAAACTTAAATCTAAAAAAATGTGACTCGGACGGGACTTGATCCGCAGCTCTTGTCAAGCCGGGACGAGCGTGTTAACCATTACACCAGCTTTTTTTTTTTGACTTGACTTATTGTAGATTTGCCGCAGATGGTATTAACTACTTGGCCGGAATGGCATTAACTACTTGGCAGGAGATTACACCACCGGGTCTCCTTCTGTCCATGCTAAATTATTTCGATCTATGATCGTCGTTAAGCCGACGCGCGATAAAAAAATATTCAAAATATGTAAGTCTTAAAATCTCAGTAAAGGACCAGAAAATATAAATATTTTCAAGGTAAAAATCTTAGAAGAACAAGTCACAACTCATCCATTACTTCGTTCCTCCGGCTAGAAGCAACTTTAATTAATAAATAAAGGCGAGATGAAAAAAATTAAGCCGACGCCGCCACCGTCGTCAGGGCTTAATTAAAGTGCAACGATTAAAATTCCTTGTGGCTTTATTAAATCTCAAAAATGTTGCTGTGCTTGCTGTAGACACTTGAAGAGGCGCTATGAACATCATTATAATTGGGTGGTTTCCTAGGTCAAAGACAAATTATGAAATTCTGGTTACTAAATAAAGACAGATTATAAAACTACCAAAAAAATTTTTTCATTTTATTAATTTATTATTGTATTTTAAACAAGAAACACTTCATAATAAGTGTGACATTTTATCACGTTTTTCTATGACGTCACAGTAGTGTTATTTTTCATACAAGTTCCATAGTAATTTCGTGTTTTGCCGTTTAGTAAAAAGTAACCGATTTGTCTAGTTGGAAACTCGCCTACTATAGCAATTGTAAAAAATGCATATTTTCTAATTTTTTAACATAAACTTAGAAGTTTCGACTACCTTATTACAGTCGACTCTATTAAATACTTCTATAGAAGTTACACTGTAGTACTAGGCACACGCCTCTTACCTACAGAAAGAGGTACGGAGCATATCCACCTCGCTGTTCCAATCAAGGAAACCAAAACTCCTAAGAAAAGTAACATAAACTGCCTATATACGTCCCACTGCTGGGCACAGGCCTCCCCTCAATCAACCGGAGGGAAAAGAAAAGTAAAACAATTGAAAAGCTTTTCCCGCTTAGGACCTCTTAACGAAACTCCAAATTCTTTTATCGTGTGAGTTGTGAGGTGGATGACCAGCCTCATCAAGCCTGGTGTCAGGGTTATTATTAAGCCGCCAAAGGTCCCTGACGTGACTCAAGTAACGACTACGTACTTACATCATTAAGTAGTAACCGGGACCAACGGCTTATTGTGCCTTCCGAAGCACGGATCATCGCAATTTGCTCTTTCTAACCAAACTGGGTATCACAAAGTGATTTTTATGATTTGTTCCCACCGGGATTCGAACTCGGGACTTCCGGATCGTGAGCACAACGCTCAACCACTTGAACACGGAGGCCGTTAAAAACTCCTTTAAAAAACGAATCACAAGTACCTGACTACAAAAAATAAATCATAAATTTTATAGGAAGATACGTGTATAACTGACGAGGCTTTATCAAGACCTCTTGCAAGTTCTCATAGTTGTACCAGTCTTGTCTCTCGCAGTCTTGTTAACTTCACAATGTCCTTAGACTGTCAAGAGGGTGCTTTGTCGTAACCACAATTTTAAGACGACCCGTATTGTATTGTAGTCGGGTTGATATTACGTAAACTGCCTGAAATAGGTAACTCTCGCGAGACTATATTAGACTTAAATAAAGACGCTGGACTACGAGATACATATTCAAATTCAAAAATATCTTTATTCAGTAGTAACCTAGTCACACTTTGTTCTGTATAGTTATTTTTTTGCATATCAAACGTCTCATCCACCTAAAACTATTGCAGTTTCTCTCAACCTGTATAGCCGGGGGAAAGAAGCTACAAGAAAAACTTTAGCACAGGGCCCTAGACGTTCTTAAATAAAAAAATAAATATATATAAGTTACAATTTAGTAATTTGGCTGCCTAATATCAGTTCCTAGACAGTTTATCCCATGCATTCATATTATACGTACATACAAATAGGTACTTCGTTTCCGTAACTTCTATCTTTGGACACGCAAAATATGCTTCTGTAATTTAGTTCTTTATTTAAAATTACAGACACAATACAACATTAAGGCCAGGCGCGCACAACGAGTATTTCGCCGCGCGGCAGAAAAGAGCAGCGGTGTAATGTCGCACTGTAATACTACGCCGCTGCGGTGGCTCTGCCGTCAAGTGCGCGCAATACAATTTTAAACTGTTTGGTACAGTATTACAGTGCGACATTATGCCGCTGCTTTTTTCGCCGCGCGGCAGAAAAGAGCAGCGGCGCAGCGGCTGTAATACTGCGCCACTGCGATGGCTCTGCCGTCAAGTGCGCGTAATACAATTTAAAACTGTTTGTTTGTTTGTTTACAATATTACGGTGCGACATTATGCCGCTGCTTTTTTCTGCCGCGCGGCGAAAACTCGTAGTGCGCGGCTGGCCTAACATAACATAAAATCAAGTTTGTTTTCCCGAAGCGGTGTATAGTACACCCACTTCTCGACAGCCATGTTTAAGTTCCATGTAATAGGCGGCACATATCATGGAAACCACGTGATATTAATAAAATAACACGTTGATAAACCCATCACCAACTTGAATAGAACCGAGCTAAGAATGGAAACGTACTTGCAAAATAATTTAGAGAAAAGAAACAACTTACACAGATTTGTAAGTCGAGTAAACTTGGAAACTTTTAACTTTGGTACTTAGCTCAATGTTTTCGAATTCACAAAGTGTCCTTACCTGTATCAAGAGCACGAGTTTGCTGTTCGATTTCCAACTAAAACTTGTAAGGTATAGAAACAAGTTTCCTTTGCGAGATTCTGTTCGAAACGTGTTGCGTAGTGGATGGCTTATTGGTTCAAAATGGACCAAATGTATTCTATTTGTCGATGTCCAATATTCTGGATTGGGATGTGGTGACGTCATAAAGCGGCCATTTGGGTAATAGCAGACGCGGTTTGACCTCTGCAGTGACCTGTGTTCGTTTGCACATGCATATACATTATAGATATATGATGATGATGGTGATGATGATATAATTTCCATAAAAAAGGTACTTTTAAGTGGCATGATCACAAGTTATTACTTGTAAACATATTCCATGGTCACAAGGTCTGCTTACCAAACCCGAAGATGTGATAGGTTCGGTTTTATACGGAAGCGACTGCCTCTCTGACTTTCCCACTCGTGAAGGGAAAACGAACCCAATACATGTTAGGTCATATACCTCCGAAACGCATTTCTCAGGAATATGGGTTGTCTGAGTCAAACACAAACCTAATCGAAATAAAAATCTGACGGCTTTTTATTTGATCTAACGGTTTCGACTTTGTACGCATGCGCGCATGCTACTCAATTTCTCTTTATGTATTTCTACCTAATAAAGTTTCACAGACTAACCATTAAACTACCCGCAATTCGACCTTTTCAAACAAACTCAATTTCAGTTCAATTTTAATAATGCAATTAATTTAAGTCCATCGCATTACGCAGATAGAGTACAATGGTTATGAATAATTTAGCCATACTTAATGTAAGTATTTGATTTGTTCATTTTGACAAACAAATACATGTGAAATGTGACCCGGAAGTACTGTGACCATTGTGAAACAATGTAACTGTATAAGCGGTTGGTTTTATTGTCTGCCACTTTCATAATAGTCGATGACCAAAATGTGACGAAACTGTATAATTCAGAAATTTTATTATTATTCTTTTTATGCTTATTCTTCTATCCAGTGGCAGATCTAGCTAAATATTTAGGTGGCGCAAGACCTCACAGTGGCGCCCCTCAAAATGCAGTTTGTATCGATTCCTCCACCAACCTGCAGTGGAGCAGCGTGGTGGAGTATGCTCCATACCCCCTCCGGTTGATTGAGGGGAGGCCTGTGCCCAGCAGTGGGGCGTATATAGGCAGTTTATGTTATAGTTTACGGCCACCGAAATATGCCTAATTGAGTCTTTTAACCCTTTCACGGACAGAGACCATGGGTCATTGATGGTTCATAACAGGTAGTATGAGACCTTGGTCTCACGTCCGTAGACGTTCTGTTCTTGAAAGTGACCGAACGACATAACTTATTTGGGTTCACATATTAGCACCAATCGATAGAACGACATAATTATAATGGTCAGAATCGATAAAATTGCCGTGACAACATTTGTCACGTTGCGCAAGTTAGCCATATAGACAGTCGTTCTGTCCTCATAAGGTAAGTGACATTTGGTATTTTTTTTAAATAATGATAACTTCAGATTCAGTAAAGCAAACTGTGTCGACCCTTGTGGTCGGTATATTTTTATCTTCATTTACTTTCGGAGATACGGTAGGCATTTAAGCCTCCACTATTTTATTTCTGCTACGCAAAAAAGGCCGTGGTAGCCCAGTTGCAAGAACGTGACGGTCGCAGGTTCGAATCCAGCACCGGCCTAAACCTATGATTTTTTAAATCGATTTTTGAATTCGTGTTTGGATCATAAATGATTATCACGTGCTTAGCGGTGAAGGAAAACATCGCGAGGAAATCCACACACCGTCGACGACAGCACTTTGAGCGCTTATCTGGATTTGACAGACATCATAACCTACCTTTAAAGAGCGCAGTCTCCAATGCATTTCAGAAATCGAATATTTCCCCTCCTCTCGGCCCCCGCTTACGTTGTTAGACCTGAAGTTGCTATATTCTACTATTCAAACATTCGATAGTCAAAGAAATATCTTAACATACATACATGCATAAACTCACGCCTATTTCCCACTAGAGTAAGCAGAGACTATAGAATTCCATTTGCTTCGATCCTGACACACTTCTCTTGCTAGAAATATCTTTAGATTTCTTAAAAAAGGAAACTAATCGTCAATTGTTGTGAATTTTGTTGAGGCGCAGTAGTTTCTAATATACTGGTGCTTCGCAGACACTGAGCATGAGGAATTCTCAGATGAGCAAGCCTGGAAATCGGTTAACAAACGGTTCATCACAATCGTGTTACGACTTCAATACTAAGTGCAAGGTAAACCACTAAATGTAGTATATCCCCTCACCGTACGCTCCAATATGTTCGCTTTGAGTAATGGAGTGAACCTGTGCCTGATATTGACGTTATTCAAGACATACGGAACCTAACATCTGTTAACATCTGCTTAGTGGCTAAAAAATTATACGTATCGCTCTGCATCTTCCTTCTAACGTTTTCCTTCTTCTACTCCATTCTTCTTACATCTTCTTCTTTATAAAGTAGGTATTGTAGTACTGTCATGGTTTCTTCTCTTCCATAGTAATGTATGTATATATTTACGTATTTATATATTATTATCAATATTATAGGCAGTGAGACGTGGCCGCTTACTATGGGTCTCGTGAGGAGGCTCGGTGTCGCTCAGCGGGCAATGGAGGGAGCTATGCTCGGTATTTCCCTGCTCGATTGAATCAGAAATGAGGAGATCCGCAGGAGAACTAAAGTCACCGACATAGCTCGGAGAATTGCAAAGCTGAAGTGGCAGTGGGCAGGACACATAGCGAGGAGAACCGATGGCCGATGGGGCGGAAAGGTTCTAGAATGGCGACCACGTGTCGGACGACGCTCAGTGGGTAGGCCCGCTACAAGGTGGACCGACGATCTGGTGAAGGTCGCGGGAAGCCGCTGGATGCGGGCAGCGCAGGACCGATCGTCGTGGAGATCCTTGGAGGAGGCTTATGCCCAGCAGTGGGCGTCATACGGCTGGTGATGATGATGATTATCAATATTTATTGTCTTCTAAGTATTGTTTTTAATATAGTTTATCTAGGTATAAGTACCTATATTTTTCAACTTTTTCTTTTTTATTTTGCACTGTCTATCCCGCTACACTTTCCATTAAATTCATATGCTATACCTAAAGGTTGCCTGGAAGAGATAGCTACCTTAGCAATAAGGCCGCCTGTTGTACTACCAATCTAATTATAATATTTTAATGTGATTTCAGTGCAATAAAGAGTTTTTGTATTGTAAGGAGACAAATATTGAGAGTTATCGAGGACAGAAAATGGCTGATTAGGCACTTAAGGCACTTCGACGAATTTATTAATTTTAAACGTCATAGAAGGAAAGTGGGGAAGGGAAAGACTAAGAGTGCATTACATGGGACAAATTAAAGAAAAAGCGAACGTCGTGTTTTATAAATAAGTTAAATTGGCCTTTGATAGACAAGTATGGAAAATACTTCACCGACAAGAGCGTGGCTCCTAAATTGATGATGATCGCTCTCTACACTTTTTTATCGTTTACTGTCGGTAAGTCGACGCGTTCAGTATAACGGAATGTCCGTAGTTTACTTGCAAAGAGGTTTTTTTCCTCGATTTTCCCCCAGCTATCATCGTCATATGCCTCATCCCTCTACCATAGAATAATACTGAACGGAAGGCACACGGAAATTTTTATATGGAATGTCCGGGCTGCGTCACAATTTAATCTATGTGATCTTACGTTGATCACGCTAGGCACACAGAACACAGTAGGAAAAACTATTCTAGTTCAAACACCGGTGGCCGGTGTAGCGCTTGGTACAACCAGGAATCTTATTCTTGAATCGCACACCTTTAACTCGCGTGTTCAAAGTGTTAGAGATATTGTAACGAATACTGAGGGGGATGTTTTAGACCATGATTCTGAGTTAATATCAAGTGGAATTTTCCGTCACAAAATTCATAACTTTTTGTCTTTTTTTAAATTATTTTACATTCTATACATAATTTTAAATTAAATACTAATCCTTTAATATCTATTTTAAGTTTTTTTTTTTTGTATTAAAATTACGCCGCGCTGTCTACCTACTGAATATGTATATTTATGTCATTGTTTTAAGACGAAATTTGTAGCTAACCCTATCACAGGCTTCGGTCTTTTTGGGTTGCTACTGTAATACTGCATTAAATACAATTTATCGCGTTATCACGCTCTTTTGGGTCTATTTTGGATAGTAGTGTAAATTTGCTATAAGAACTTGTAATAATAATAAATAAAAAATAAATAAATACTTTGCGATGAAAAATTCCACTGGATATTAACTCAGAATAATGAGCTGAGTTATCCTCTTCAGTATTCGTTACGAAGACACTTACACCCCGTACAAGTTAATACAGGTAGCCATACATGTATGTATAGGTGTTGTGACACCGTAACTAACACTCAATGGGATGATTCAGATGACGATTCTGAGTTGATATCAAGTGGAATTTCTGGCCGGAACATTCATGAAAATGTTTGTGGTTTATTTAATTATTTTCAGATCCATTCTATTGCAACGGAAAATCCCACTTGATTGAATGACTCATCAGAATCATGATCAGAATTATAGTCTGAATCATCTCTCAAAGTTTTCGTTACGATGTCACTAACACCTTTATACCTGTCTCATCTAGCAAAGGACAAGTTCTGATGTGCTATGTGAAATGGGTATATAGTTTCGAACGTGACTTGAAGGTGAGCGATTCAAAAATTAGACTCTTGGTGAAATATCCAAAATGAATGGGTGAAATGCCTGCCTTTGTTTGGTTTACCATAAATGGAATGACGTAGACACCATATTTCTAAATGTTTTGGAATTTGCCTTTAGAACAAATTCTTTAGACTGAAATTCGACTTTGAATTCCTTAAATGGAAATTCCTAGTAATTTACGGGCCACTAATCTAAAATACCGAAGGTCTTTAGAGTATTTTTTAATTGCTTGGGCGAAAGGAGGATAGGCAATTAATGTATGGGGCATCGGCTATCGACTGATTTACGATTCTCTTCTGTATACGCCCACACTTAATTATAAGGCGCTATTCACTTATTACTAATTTATCTAAATTCTACATTTAGTCGCCTTATAGCGTCTTTTTGAAAAATTACATTTGGATAAGTCACTGTTGTCCTGTGGTTCATCGGCTTGCTTCTCAAACTGGGAGCGCCGGTTCGAACCCCGGTACCGGACTTGCGCCAATGAGTTATTCATCATCATCATCATCATCATCAGCCCATTAACGTCCCCACTGCTGGGGCACGGGCCTTCCCTATGGATGGATAGGGAGATCGGGCCTTAAATCATCACGCGGGTCCAGTGCGGATTGATGGTTATTAACGACTGCTAATGCAGCCGGGACCAACGGCTTAACGTGCCATCCGAAGCACGGAGGAGCTCGAGATGAAAACTTTTTTTTTTGTGGTCACCCATCCTATGACCGGCCTTTGCGAAAGTTGCTTAACTTCAACAATCGCAGACCGAGCGCGTTTACCGCTGCGCCACCGAGCTCCTCAATGAGTTATTAATTTATCTTAAATGCAGTTGGCTCGACCGTTATAGATGGCGATACGGCTCATCAGCTATCATGTTGGACTAACAGAAAACTCGGTGAGTTCTTGGTACTTATTTCATCTTGTGATAGATGTATTCTCTGACTACCCCAATCGGGATATAGTCGTGAGCTCATGATACGTCATGTTTGTTTGATGATCCCTAGTTTGGTTAGGACATTACAGGCTGATCACCTGCCCCTCTAATACGTCTATTATTATCTATGGGTTGATTTTCATCCAGATTGCAATGAACATCGGAAATTACCCGGTACCAAACGCCGAACTTCGATTTATCTGAATCGTTTTCAAGTCGCCGAAGTTCGGCGAATTAGCCAGTAGGCCCCCTGATTGCCAAAAAGTAAGAAGACCCGTGCTTAGGAAGGCACGTTAAGCCGTTGGTCCCGGTTACTACTTACTGATGTAAGTATGTAGTCGCTACATGAGTCATGGCAGGGGCCTTTGACGGCTCAATAATAAACCTGACACCAGGGTTGATGGGGTTGGTAATGCACATTATAATTCACACGATAGAAGACCCGTTTATAGTTCAATTAAAACAAACCAGTGAACACATAACACCTTTAACAAAACAACACGTTGTCAGTGTGCTGTTTTAAGAACACATCACGTAGACAAACGTTGCAAAAGGGTTATTGTACCCAGGACCGATATTGGGTGTAAGGTGGAATTTATTTTGGAAACTAAATAAAAATACCGAAGCACTCTGTCGATTTGTTCCGTTTAATATCGACGATAGAACACGTTAGGCTGCGGGCATAGTGGCACGCCTGAGACCGGAAGATCCAAAAGCAAGCTTCTTCTTCTATCTGTGGGTTGTGAGGTGGATAACCTCATCAACACTGGTATTTGATTATCGGAAATGTTTCTAAACTGCAACAATATTTGCATTCTTTTGTTGATAGCTGATAAGGAAGGACTTTTATGAACATCCATCTATTAATGTACCCTTTTCAAAAGCAAATAAAGAGTATTTGTATTTCTATCAGGGCTATTGAGCTGCCTAAGGCCTCTAATAGTAAGTAGTAACCAGGACCAACGACTTAATGTACCGAAGCATGGATAATCTTACTTTCAGACAATCAGGTGATCAGCCTACAACGTCCTAATCAAAGCAGGGCCTCACAAAGTGACTTTTGTGATATGTCCTCACCGGGATTCGAAAGCAAGCTAAACATGTGTTAAAACTGTTCAACATAACATGAGTTCACGAACATATCCCAATCGGGATACTCCATCGCAAGATGAATTAGATACCCACACCTCACCGAGCTTTCTGTTAGACCAACGTGTTAGTTGGTGAGCCCTTCCGTCGCCATAAAAGTCGAGCCAACTGCGTTAGTGCAAACTGCACGTAAGATAACTTTACAATTCACTGGTGCAAGTTCTGTACCGGGGTTTGAACCAGGGAGTCTCGATCGAGAAGCAAGCTGGAACCGGTACCACAGAAACACAGTGACTGAAAAAAATTATGTGAAAAATATTGAAGTAAGTAACAAATAATAAATACAGTTTAACTTATTGTGCAATTGCCAGGGACAACTATTTACTAGAACAAACAAACAAGTACCGTCGTTATATAGCCATGGCAGCCCACTTGGTAGAACGCTTGCCTCTCACTTTGAGGTCGCAGTACGAATCCTGATCAGGCCTAAAACAATGACTTGATGATGTTTGGATCATAAATGATTATCACGCGCTCAGCGGTGAAGAAAATCATCGTGAAGAAACCCACATTTCTGAGAAATGCATTTTCGGAGGTATGTGACCTAACCCATATTGAGCTGGTTTTCCCTTCGCGGGGTGGAAGGTCAGACAGGCAGTCGCTTCAGTAAAAAACCGGACCGCGGACCCTGTGAAAAAACGAGATAATGCTAGGGGGATGAATAAACAAGAACCGTCGAGTGTCCTGCTGTTAATACAATCATTTGACAAGACGAACAGTTATAAAATGCAGCAGTTTAATTAGATATATCTTAAGAAAAATAAATAAATTGATGAATTTCGAAACGCTTTACTCACTCCAGCAAATACCATAACATAGGCTCCGATTTAGGCCCGTTAGATAAAGAGGACACATTAAAAGAAAATGGGCACTTAAGTATAAGTACATTATTTATTTTAGGACAAATTGCCTCGGCTTAGGGAGTCTGAGAGAAACCGGCCGAGATGTAGACATCTATGTAGACATCTGCAGGCTAGAGCCTGCAGAGCTTTGATAACTAGTCAGATGAACTATGCAGTAGTATCCTGTATCTCTTCTTCTAACCCGTTTATCCCCTGTTGGGATGCAGGGCTCGAATAACAGATTTCCACTCCTCGCGATCTTCTGCAGTTTCTATAGCTTGCTCCCATGGCATGCTGAGAGTTTTCAACTCTCGGTCAACCGAGTGTCGCCATGTATCTTTTCGCCCCATTCTGCCCGATACAAAATTAGAACGATAGAATCTTTCGTGTATTTCGTGCCTAATTGTATACCTTTAGTGCGAATGAGACACTTCTCTTGTCTCTTTTCCACTAATTGACGTACTATTTCTTTGTCCTGCTGTTATTTTAATCTTATTTAGTTTTGAGGTTAATCCGTCACTAATAATAAAAAATATCTTAGTGACTGTTTTACCACAACTACGGTCTGATAGCCCATCTGTTAGCTGCAGTCACACCCTGGACACTTCATACAAACAACCTCGTTTTACACAGATACCACACATTGACGTTATCGTACACGCGCATCTGTATGTGTGACGTCTGACGCCATACGATTGAAGACTAAACTATGTTCGATTGAGGTACCTTGCTCAGACGCTGGTGGGGAGCGAAGAGTTGCCGTTCCATACGTAGTATTATTCCTTTTGAAGTGGTGATACAACAGGCCCTCATAATCGGCATAGACTGTTTAGCCACATATAACTACTTAGATTAGATAATTTTGATTAAATTATTACGTAGGTACTATTGAACAGAGCGTCTAGTTCGGAGGGGTTAAAAAGGCCATCGAAGCAATTCGTCTTAAAAAAGCGATGTTGCAATTTGACATTCGCGCATATAAAAGTAAGTGCGCAATGCAAATAAATGTCAAACAGCAATAGTTTTTTTAGATGGAATGCTTCGTTGTAGCCTTTTTAAGCCCCAGTACAAGTTTTAGAATCGCTTCAATGCGCGATACGAGTTAGATTTGACAAAATACAGAAGCCAGTGTTGTGAGTTTCACTACGTTCACGTTCGTATCCGTCGAGATTAGACTAATCGATTCTGTTCTACCTACCTATTTACCAATACTAAAGTCCAGAACAAAAATACATTTTTACCTGTATTCAATTCAATTCAACACGTACCTACTTCACTAAAGCCGCTACCGAATCGAGAGGGTTATAAATTGAGGGTTCGAAAGAACGTTTTTAAACGTACAAAGAGAAAACTCAAAAATAAAATGGGTCTCTTTGCGAATGGGTATGGGTAATAGATTGGCCCATATTCGAACTGCCGGGTTAAAAGGCTTCAACTTTTTAAGTCGTCTTTAAAAAAAAATCATTTTTTTGGTTTCGTGGAAGAGTTTACTAATTTTGTACTTCACCAGCAATGCTGAACACGCTGTCAACTGTTTGAGTTAGAATAAGGGGTTTTCCAATCGGCGTTCCCCAAAAACACGATAGATGGCGTTGTTAAGTTTTTTCTTCGTTTAAACTTCTAATTTCATGGATAACAGTTATTATGCATCTTTTGTCTTTGTTTTCGGGTATAAATGATAAACCCTTTTTATTACACCAAGGTACAATTACAACATCCACCCATTATTCTTCTGATCAAAATAAAGAGAAACAATATAGGTAGCAACATCATTCTATACATAATGTGATCCAAATATCAAGCAACAATTAGTTTTATATATGCTTCTGCCATTACATTACATTTTTGAATAATCATGTACCCCAGCAATGAGAAGGTAATTCATCATCAGCCCATTAACGTCCCCACTGCTGGGGCACGGGCCTTCCCTATGGATGGATAGGGAAATTCTCTCATTATGATCATTTTTAATTTGTTTATTTAAAAGAATCCAAATGTTACCCAGTTTGATATTACCGAATTTCTGTAAGTAATTATGTCTAATTCTGTACACAACTAAACAAAATCTGACAGTACGGTCACGAGTACTAATATGTATACAGTTTGAAACTTTGTCACGTTAACTTTTTTAACAAATTAAACCGTAAGTCTCATTAAATGACAAATATGATAGTGCGACAGGGTTCTAAAGTGGGTACATGATAATGCTCATGACTGTACGTACCATTCGGAAGAAACCTTATGAGCTGTCAGCTTTAGTTGCGCTTTTTATTTATCTTTATTTGCGTATTCTTAATTACCTGTATGGATAATGAAACATCAAACATAATAACCATCAATCCGCACTGGGCCCGCGTGATGGTTTAAGGCTCGATCTCCCTATCCATCTATAGGGAAGGCCCGTGCCCCAGCAGTGGGGACGTTAATGGGCTGATGATGATGATAATGAAACATATCTTGTCTATAGGTATAACACATATAATTTTTTTTTAAATATATTATATTGAATTTTCGTGTTTGAAATAATTCGCATATAATAAAAATAATACCTATATGTATATAGGTACAACTACTGAAACTACACTAAACAGTTTTTTTTTTCATTAGCAGATATTATACCTTTTTTTTAATCTTAGGTTGCCTGTGAGTGTATAAAATATAACACATTTTAAACTTAAGATTTAAAAAAGGTATAATATCAGCTAATGAAAAAATAAAACTGTTTAATGTAGTTTCAGTAGTTGTCCATCATTATAGCTTGACCAACATAAATTAAATTCAAAGATTTATTTGCTGATATAGGGCCGTAAATTAAGTTACACATTCATTGAATCATCATTTTTTACATAACGAACGTCTCATCCCTCTAAAACTACTGCGGCTTCTCGCAATCTGTATAGCCGGGGAATAGAAGCTGCAAGAAAAGCATCGGCATAGGGCTCTAGACATCTTAAAAAAATATAGAGATACAATTAAGTAAAATATTCGAAATTACTATGCATAACATAGAGGATAACTTAGTCAAATGAAATACTTTTTTCAATCCGTTAAATCGGTGCATTTAGAGACCCCCCCCACACGAGAGCCTCTTATACATAAATATATATATATTTTTT
The DNA here is from genome assembly GCF_024362695.1 of Pectinophora gossypiella. Taxonomy (NCBI): domain Eukaryota; kingdom Metazoa; phylum Arthropoda; class Insecta; order Lepidoptera; family Gelechiidae; genus Pectinophora; species Pectinophora gossypiella. The sequence continues at coordinate 13,576,071 of NC_065407.1, forward strand.
TATTTATTTCTCTTTTGTTTTGTATTTTGTTTTTTCCTGTTTGTGCAATAAAGTATTTGTTATGTTATGTTATGTTTAGCGTTTTATAACGTGTCTACCCTATTCACAATGAATACTAGAAACAAAACGCAGTTCCATCGCGTTTTGTGTTTATTTATCACGGTCCAGCTTTACTGAGTACAACTTCTCACGCTTTTAATGGCGTAGTGTAATGAACAAGTTCGTGTTAGCGAATATTCCGTTCACCGGCTTAGCTTGCATAGCCGGGGGCGTTCGGTGAATCCATTTATTACTTTTTATTTAGAGGCTTTCACAAACGCTTTCTGAGCTCTTTACAACTTCACTTTCATTGTACACCAGCGAACTTGGCAAGAAAAAAAAAATGTTTTAGGAAAATGTGTTGTGTCCTCAGAAGTGTCGTGGGAGATCCCAATTTAATATTTATGCTTCAAATATTTCCGTATTTTTCGTGTTAAATATTGGAGTATAGGCGATGTGGACTTTGCCTTAATAGTTGATTGTATTTTTTTTGGGTCGTCAATAGTTAATTTTCAAACAAACCCTTGATGACAAACCCCCCAGACGCAACACGTGACGCGTTATAATATACAAGCGACCTGTTCCCGTCTTTATACCGGTGGACATTTATTTTTTAAATAATGTGCCTCGATGGTGTCGATTCGGGCAACCATCAACTTTATTTGATAGTTCCAACTCCATCTTTTTCTTGCACGTATTGTAAGTGACAGTGAAAATTTAGTTAAACAACTAAATTTAAATAATTTTGTGTCCACCCGAATAGGCGCCATTATAACTATCTGGGAACTAATATTAGGCAGCCAAGTTACCAACTTCTATAACAATATATATTTAAGAATATGTACATAAATGTATATTTTTAAGAGTAAATTTTATTGGGGGATCCTTATTTTTTTTCTAAAACTAAATGTATCATTTGTTACTCAGGGATAATGTCGCATTCTAATGGTGAAAGATTTTTTAGAAATCGATCCATTTTTGAGTCATCATCATCACTTATTTAAGAGCCACGCTCTTGTCGGAAAAATAAGGCAGTGGTTTCCTTTTGCTTTCTGCCCTGAGTTTATTCAGTACAAACAAAAGTACTTATATTTCCTCTTTATAATATCAGTAATTAGTATAGAAGTATATATATACTGGTAACGGTATCCAAAAAACAACTTTTATTCCTGACACATACTCGTTTAGGACTATCATACTGAGAATACTATTTTTTTTTCTTTATCCCCATTCCCACCCGATGTATCTTCAATATCTGGTAAAACCATCAAAAGCCGCATTGGCTTAACTCGAAACACGTTTTTTGCACATAGAATAATAGAAAAGCTAAATGGAAGTGTTTGAATATGTTTTGTTAGGATCCGGACAGAAATTACCTAGCTATCCTCCTTAATACCTTGTTCAAATATTTGTATTTCATCTATGACTATGTGGGCAAGTCATTTGATATAGCCCTCATGCGCCGTATATTATGATATTCTCAAAACATTATAATAGCAAAAAATCATACTTATTTGCAATTTACGTCATTTTTTATCTAAGCGTATGTGACGAGTTATTTGATACAAGGAACCCATTAAGTAATGTAGAATAAAACAAATGAATCGGAAGAAAATACCATTACCAGTTTTTTTTTTCTAATGGTTTCAGAATAAGATAGATACATAAAATCTTTATTTAGGTTTAAGACGTTACATTAACTTCTTAATATACTTCTAATACTAGTCTTCTTGGAAAATGTTCGGTAAAAAAACTGCATAAACAAATGTGGTTCATGGGATGAGCCTGAATACAGAAGACATACTTCCCTTAAAACTACGTCTCACCCCGGACACTTCATTTTTTTCGTGTACTGCATCACAGATTAGGTAGTAATTTAGTTATCAAAACAGTTTTTATTTACCTTTAACTGACAAATATGAATAAAATTTAAATTGAAAAAAAGAAATAAGAATTTACTTATTACTACTTACATAATAATTTAGTATTTCAGCACATTTTTCATAAAATGACTGAGTGTTATTTCGAGTTCGATTGAATGTCATTCCGTCGAAGCGTCTACTTAATTTGCACAGGTTGTATGTATCGATTAGTCTTTTCCCTATTGTGTAAAGATAATTCGATGTATACGCTTACACGGCGATATAACACTATCCGAGACAACATAATACACATTATCCCATCCCGGAATAATAGAATTACATTGTCAGTTTACACTAAACCGATTTTAAGTTTGCTGTACTGCGTTATATGAAAGCAAATGAAGTTTAAATCCATCAATATTCTTATTATTAAATCGGGTTTTGTGTTCTGATACTGTACTTTTATTTGTTATAGTATCAAATAAAAGGACCTTATTAATATCACTACCACTACCTATAGGAAGGTAGTGAAAAATTTAGTGTTTCAGTATCAAATAAAAGGACCTTATTAATATCTGTTCAATTGTACCTAACGTGTGTTCCTTTTGTGGAATAAAGTATGGTGTATTGATTACAAGTTTATCTATACACACAACTACAATTTCCATTGATCAATATCCTTATTGAATCTTAAGCAAATGTTTTCACTATCAATATCTGTGCTTCATACGAAAGTATCGTCACAAAGTAATACAGGAAATTTATTTTCAGTATTACTTATATTCAAATTAAAAAATATCTTTATTCAGTAAGTAACATAGTTACACTTTGAATCGTCATGTTTTTTTTTGTAACGAACGTCTCATCCGGCTTAAGCTACTGCAGCTTTTCACATGTAGTATAATTACGAAAATTTTATCATGTTTGTGAACATAACGTTCTGTACAGCGAGCATCAATAATAGTGCTTTGAACAATGAATTTCAATCAAAAACTTTAGATGTATTGTTCGCGCCACAATCTAATATTCCATTCATTAACTCATACACAATTATTGATGATGATGATGATTATTATGAAACTTCCAGTAAATAACACTGAACCATTCCATACAACACAGTGCGCACAGATTTAATACAAGAGTCGTTACAATATCTTGTCGCGGGAAATATTTTACGGTTTTTTATAAATTTTTACACAGCCTTCGACGATGAATTACTACAAGTTGCAAAACTGATCAGTGAAGCTAACAAATAACGTGACTCCAATGTACTTACAAAATTCATTAATATGAAGTGGTCCTTTTAGCTAAACACAAAGTATGCAGAGCTAAAGTAGATAAAAATATAATTCATTTATATAATAAATACATTATAAAAAAACTCAATCAACACTTAGGCCAGGCGCGCACTACGAGTTTTTCGCCGCGCGGTAGAAAAAAACAGCGGCATAATATCGCACTGTAATTCTGTACCAAACAGTTTTAAATTGTATTACGCGCACTTGACGGTAGAGCCACCGCAGCGGCGCAGTATTACAGTGCGACATTATGCCGTTGCTCTTTTCTGCCGCGCGGCGAAAAACTCGTAGAGCGCGGCTGGCCTTAAAGCGAGCTGGGTATTCAGTAGAGATTGTACCGCAGCATTGCACACAGGTCTTCAATTACTCGTAACTATTGAGACACTTCTAGTAGTACATAAGCTTCGGCCAACTAGTCTTCTAGCCAATTAATGAATGCTATTTGGACAAATCTATAGTAATTTTATTTATATGCCAAAAAGGGGGTTTAGCCTTGTTGCAAAAGAATATGAAAAACGACAAACTATTTTTTACATTTTGAATTCTATACTTTTGCGGGGTGATTCAGACCACGATTCTGAGTTGATATCAAGTGGAATTTCCTCTCGGAATATTAATGAAATTGTTTTAAGTTTACGCATTTATTATCATAATTAAAGCACATAATAACGGGTTCTTACCGCGTTTAAATGGGGATATGAGACTCCCGAAATTTCGACACTGTTGCAAGTGTCGAAATATCGGGAAATTGTTTGTGTGTATTTTTTTATTTCACTTGATATCAACTCAGAATCATGGGCTCAATTATTATCCCTCGAAGTTTTCATTACGATATCACTAACACTGTATATTGTTTCTTTGTTGCCAGTCCAGCAGGTAGTTCTTTATAAATATACAATCACATAATAATCAAACAATTGTCCCAGTCTGAACTCCAACATCCCTCAAAGCAAAATTCTAAGCTTCTTCGCTCCTTACCAAAAGCTTATTCAGAATTCTTCAGAACATCGTTAAGAGGCTAAAACATAATAGGAACAAAGATGCCGACGACGGTGAAAACAATGGTGTGAAATTTGAACTTCCTTAATTCGCGGTCAAGAATACTTATAATGAAGTCAAGTGGCCAAGTCAAAAGAAAATTTCAACGACTTTCCCCTCACCGCCTTTACCGCTCAACGAAGTCGACTGTAGCTGTCTTCCAACTCTTGTGGTACAGTAACAGCGCCGCGCGCGGATCGAATCATAATCGAGGGCTTTGACCAATAGTCATTCGACATTTATCCACATTGATAGTATTTCGTTATGTCTATTGGTTGAAACCGTCTTATAAGCAGAGGGCTAAGTCAATCAATCAAGACATTTATTGCTTCAGTCATAAATAAGAACTTATCATCATCACCAGCCCATTAACGTCCCCACTTCTAGGGCACGGGCCTTCCCTATGGATGGAAAGGGAGATCGGGCCTTAAACAACCACGCGCGCCCAGTGCGGATTGGTGGTTATTAACGACTGCTAATGAAGCCGGGATCAACGGCTTAACGTGCCTTCCGAAGCACTGAGGAGCTCGAGATGGAAACTTTATTTTTTATTTTTTTGTGGTCACCCGTCCTATGGCCGGCCTTTGTGAAAGTTGCTTAACTTCAACAATCGCAGACCGAGCGTATTACCGCTGCGCCACTGAGCTCCTCATAAATAAGAACTTATAACAATCAGTAAATAAGTTCTGTCAGAAACTGACAGTTCGGCGTGCAATCAAACCAATGAGGATAAAAACTAAAAGCTCTATTATAGGTGGCAGCACCGTCGAGTGTTCCTAAATTTTGACAGTTCTCCATTCTGTCCAGCATCTTCATTCTGTCTGTCGTTCTGTGTTCTGTTCATTCGTGATAAATGGCTATAAAACGTAGAGCGACGTGGAGTGTATCCCGTCTAAAGGATGAGTTAAAAAATAAGTTTTTCTAAGTTTTAATCTTGCCAATCTTTAGGGAATAAATATAGCACTATGATTTTGCAGCTAAATATGTATAATCAAAATAATAATATGTTTGTTTACTCAAATAAGTCAAAATATATGAACACTCAAAAAAAGCGACACCTGATGAGAGAAATACCAAGTTTTATACCCCATTGTGAACATGCAGTAAACATACGTACCATTCTCCATTAAAGTAATAAATTACAATGAAGTTAAAATTAAAATAAATTACAAAGAAAAAAGTCAAGTTAATACAAAGCAGACACAAAGAGAAAACAGTCTAACAGCAAGCTTGGTGAGGTGTGCATACTTAGTTTATCTTGCCATCTTGGTATATCTATCTGACTACCCGATTTGGGATATAGACGTGAGCTTATGTTAAAACAGTCAAATTTTCTTTGTGCTTATTTCTTCTCATATGCTAACGTATTTGCGTGAAGTACTATGCGCACTTGTGAGGCGTCACAATCACTACATAGTATAAAACAAAGTCGCTTTTTCTGTCCCTATATCCCTATGTACGCTTAAATCTTTAAAACTACGCAACGGATTTTGATGCGGTTTTCTTTAATAGATAGAGTGATTGAATAGGAAGGTTTATATGTATAATAACTTCCATTAAATAGTGGAGAAATACTGTGTTTTTGAGGTATTTAATGTGATGTCGTAAATAATTTAATTCTTTCCTCAGCATTGCCCCGAGCGAAGCCGGGGAGGGTCGCTAGTTTCTATGTAACTCTGTCTGTCTGTCAAACTTAAACAACTGAACTGATTTATTAATGGAATTTGAAGATAGTTTAGATAGTTTTTTTTAGAAGTGTGTCAGGATCGAAGCAAATGGAATTCTATAGTCTTTGCTTACCCCGGTGGGAAATAGGAAATCAGAAATCAGAATCATTTATTCAACGTAATTATCATGGATAAACTTGTTGAAGGTCAATGTAACATTTTGAATTTACGTCATTTCGCAAGGCGTTATGGCTGAGGAGAAGAAATGACAAGAAACTGCAACAGCAACACATCTTTTAAAAACCAATGAGGATATACATTACAAGTTATTTAATAACTAGAGGAACACATTCAATACCAGACATTTTTATCATTTAGGTAGTCATTAATCTTATAATAAGCTTTTTTACATAAAGTAAGCTTCACGTGAGCTTTAAATTTATTTTCTGACAAATTTAAAATATTATCTGGTATTTTATTGTAAAAACGTATACATAACCCCAAAAAAGATGAATTTAATTTACTTAATCTAGAATTTTGAATAGCAATTTTATGTTTATTTCTTGTATTGTAAGTATGCCTTTCACAGTTTCTGGGAACGAGTATGTCAGGATTGTAGTAGTGGAATTCCGTGGTCTGCCTACCCCAACTTTACATTATTTTGATACCTAGGAGCATACGATATTTGTATCCTGAAAATCAAGCCATAGGGGATGAAAAGGGGATTGCGAAAAATCTACGCAGACAGAGTTCATATTATTTTCAATAGTTTGCTATCATAATAAACAATAACAGCACCTGCAATATGAACGCTGTGTATAATTTAACCCTTCAGCGGCCGGTGGGGTCGGCGGTCCAAATTAGATTCGTTGAGTTATATACAACCTTATTGGCCGAGACTGGCTCGCCAAGGGTTGATTAATGCTTCTATAGTTCCGTTACCTCGTTATCTCCCACCTAGATGTTGTGTTAGAAATTTCTGAGTTGCGTACTGGTGTGGGTGAGTTGTATCGATCTGTTAAGTTGCTTTTTTTAAATCTTTGAGTAGTAAGGGAGCGCGCGTGGACTGTTTGTCTCGCTTGCGCATTAAGCTGTTCACGGTAAGACCAAGGGTTTTGTGTCGAGTGTCCGGTCTGTGACAATAGTTCTTAATATATGTCTATGTCTGTGTGTATTATCATAGAATAAGGAATAATACTGTGTATAGAACGACAACATAGTTGAGACTTGAATCCTGAAGGCAGCGCGCGGACCGTTGTTTTTTTTTATCAGTTTCGTTTATATGTTCGAATTTTGAAATTGGACGCCGAGGTTCTTTCGTCTAATTCTATTATTTAATCTCAAAGTAATTGCCCGCGCTGGCTATCCTGCGCGGCGCCTATAAATATTTCTTTTTAATGATGATTGCCCATAAAAACATGCTAATAATTTGCAATGAAATTGAACCTAAGCTAAGTGCTTTATGTAAAATTAATGTGAATACAATTAGTTCAGAGATTAAACTTAATTTTTTAATTTCTTTTTTGTTTGTGATTTGTGTGGTAAATAAATAAATAAATATTATTGTAAAATCATCTTTTGTAAGTGGTACTATCTACATAAGTAAGTAATGACGGTTAAATTAGGTATTGTAATTGGCAGCCCTCATACGTCACACACACAGTTGCGTGTGTTGATAATGTCAATGTGTAGTGTCTGTACAAAACGAGGTTGTTTGTATGAAGTGTCCGGGGTGTGGCATTATGTCGTTTGACCTGAATAGAGCTCGTTTAATATTATTAGTGATGTCAAATTTCATCAGGGGTGTCTTGTCGGTGCGAGAGCGTCGCTCGAGTGGTTTGCTGAACACTTTGAACTGAGGTATTCGCAAGGAATGCTTTGTAAAGTACACGCTTGGATCATATTCGGTGCGTAGGTAGGTGTTTTAGTGTTTGGTATGTCTAGCTGAAACTTGTGAGCTAAAGATCTATTTGAATCTGGGAATGTCAAAATGACAGACAAGCCGTTCTGGCAGTCAAAGAGTGAATCATCATTATACTATCATCGGGTAAACAACTTTTGTTTTTATTTACCCGACGGCGGCGAATCAAAAAGGAGAATGGATGAATTTATCTATGTATGTATGTGTGCACGTCTGTTCAAATCTAACTTTTAAACCCCCTATCAGAATTTAACAAATGAGGTGTCACTAGAAGCGTCTTGATTATTCAATGGTTATAGGCTATGTGATACCACGCGTGGCGCCCTCTACAGAACATAAAGTGAAGACAAAAAACAAAAAAAATATCGAATGGTAGTGTGTTGGGTATCAAATGAAAGGGCTTGATTTGCACATTACAAATGTACTTATTACTAGCTCTTACTTGCAGGTTTTCTTATATTTACTCGATAATTACGTTGAATTGATAACAGGACTGCTCAGACATGTTTCAAGTAGGTTTTATCTCCAAATCTTGCATAAACACGTATCGGAAACTTGTCTTAATATAGAGGTATATGACAGAGGTATATGACTCCAAAAGGTATGAAACAAGAAAATAGGTTAGTATGTTTCTCTGAAATTCTTCCGAATAGTGATGTTTAAACATCACTATTATTATATATATATATAAAGTGGATATCTTTATTTATGAACTGTTTATTGTACACATTAATATAGTTAACAATAACCAAAATAAAAATAGGTACAAAAGGTGGAATTATCCCCAAAAGTCTCACATAGTAAATACTGTTTTATTTAGATAAGTAGTATACAAAACGAATTTGTATTTATAATGTTTTTACGTATGCCATTAAGTGAGCCAGAATTATGTTCTATTATTCTGCTTTGACCTAACCTAAATTACAAGATAAGTTAAGTACCTAAACTTTGAGACCTTCGAATCAATGTCACATCATAGGTCTTTGGCAGACTTAAGTTTACAAGTTGTAATTTGACCAACTTTCATTACTACAATTTTACCATAGTACAACGGAAAATAGAGCTTAGTGTTTTAATGAAAATTTTTGCATGCTTATTCCCTTAAGCTTAGCGATTTTTGTTTTAAATTAAAAGAAACCTATCTTATCCATTTCTTGTCCATTAGGCTAGTTAGTAGCGTTGTCTCAAATTTTGCTTTTACTTGTATAAATAAATAAAAAGTACGTCAAATAAAGTACGTTAAAATGGCCACATCGAAGTAATTCATCTAAGAAAGGAATATTTATTGCAATTGACATTTACGCATATAAAAGTAAGAGCATACTACAACGATTTACTATCGGTCGTTGTAGTATGCGGACTTGCATACATCTTCATACTGATTGTAAGCCCGACCAAACTATCGGCCGATAGAAAGTCTGTGGTTTGCAGGGGCTCTAAGTACGCAATGCAAACAAATGTCAAATAGCAACATTGCTTTCTTAGATAAATTGCTTCGATGTGGCCATTTTAACCTCCCTGCTTATAGACAATGAGGCAACGCTACCGTATCATGTCACATAATTCTGTGAACTGTCGCTTTTGAAACGTAATTACTAACAGGCTTCAATGGAGAATGTTATTATATTACATAGGTTGGTAAATTAATATTATAATGCTTCTGATTCCAGTAAACACCGTCTAATTTCTTCTTATCGTGTGAATTATGAGGTGGATTACCAACCTCATCAACACTAGTGTCAGGGTTTTTACTGAGCAGCCAAAGGCCCCTGACATGGCTCATGTAACGACTACATACATCTGTAAGTAGTAACCGGGACCAACTGCTTAACATGCCTTCCGAAACACGGATCATCTTACTTTCGGATAATGATCAGCCTGTAATGTCCTAACCAAACTGGGTAACACAAAATGATTTTTGTGATATGTCCCCACCAGGATTCGAATCCGGGGCCTCCAGATCGTGAGACCGTCTAATTTTATTTTAAGTTATACCTGTCATTTTCTTATTCACCGAAAAGGAAAGGGACGGTTAATCGTCAGGCATAAAATTATTGGACACACGTCAATTTTAGGCAGAAATCTAAAACAGCCCTCCAAAAAATTTACATTGACCAATAATAACCCGAGTGAATTAAGTAGATAGCACACGTCAAACGGGTTGCATACTAGCGAGATGCCTATTTGATTCGTCTGGGTTACTCATTCATTTTAAAATTAACATCATCACACAATACAACAAGAAATCACATACCTACAAATCATCCGTCCCTTTCTTTTTCGGCAGGTAAAAAAAATGAATCGATTTTTTAAGATAAATACGGATAAATTTTAAAATAACTCTGTTTAGTTTTTTATATTAAAAATTGTATAATTTCATAGAGGTTGCATGAATTATCTGTGGAAACTGTTTTGTTGGTTAGCTACTTATTCTGTACCTACCTACTTATTTAAATCTGTTATAAAACACAAATGTTTGTTTCCCAAATAACCTTAAATAAAATAAAGTAATGGCTTAAAATTAAATTAGATGGTCTGTACTGGAATCAGGGCCAATAATTATATTGTACTTGTACAGTTTTAAGCTGCAGCTTTGTTAAATTGAGTTATAACAAAGCTGCAGCTTGAAACAAGCAACAAGCAAAAAGCATGCACAAAATGATATCGACATTTTCCACGGAACCGTCACTCATTTTAAATATGAAATTACTAGTATTATTATAAATTTATTCGATTTCCTATAATTTAATTTCCTTTAGCTTTTATCCAACATTGTTAATATTAAAATTCTTACTTTTAGCTACCTCAAATATGTGTTAATTTATTACTTATTTAATATTTTATTTGAATGTTGTATACGCCTGTAAAGGTATAACATACGGTAATTTATTGTCCTTAAAATGTTTTTTTAAGTATATTTTCTATGTATACAGGGTATTATTGACATCGTAACGTTAACTTCGAGGGATAATTTGGACCATGATTCTGAGTTGATATCAAGTGGAATTTTCTATCGCAAAAGTATGAAACTGAAAATAATTTAAAAAAACAGTAAAATTTTCATGAATTATCCGACTGGAAATTCGACTTGATATCAACTCAGAATCATGGTCTGAATCATTGCTGTCATTATTTGTTACGGAGTCACTAACACCCATACGTACTCGTACTCGTACACCTGTACGTGTAAGTGACATCGTAATAAATGCTGAGGGGGATGCTTTAGCTTAATATTCTGAGCTGATATCAAGGGGAATTTTCCATCGCCAAATTATAGAATTGAAAATAATTAAAAAAATACATGGTATGAAAATTCTACTCGGAATCATGAGCTGAATCATTCCCCTCAACATTGGTTACGATGTTAATGACACCCTGTATTTATATCAATGATGTATCATGGATAAGCTTAAGATTGAAAATCTCGTATCGATTACATTTATGGTGTTACATGTTAATGAAAAAAGATTCAACTCTTAACGAGTTTCTACGAGTTAATCAGCTCTTCTTTTGTTTATTTAAATAGGTATACCAACAGTACACATATGGTTAAATTATAAAATACAAGTTACTTAAGGTAATTTTTGTAATGTGTCCCCTTTACAGTTCATTCTTTTCGCATGTTTGCATGCATCACTCTTACACTCACCCACACTGTCACTCTGCCTCTGATACACACACACACACACACACACACACACACACACACACACACACACACACACACACACACACACACACACACACACACACACACACACACACACACAAACACACATATACTAACATGCTTGTATAAGCACACCCCGGACACTTCATACAAACAACTTTGTTTTACACAGACACTACACTTTAACATTATAGTACACGCGCACCTGTGTGTATGACGCCTGCCACCTAGGATTCAAGTCTAAACTATTTTCGAAGGGGGTGAGGTAAACCTAGCTCAGACGCCGGTGGGGAGCGGAAAGTTGCCGTTCTATACGTAGTATTATTTCTTATTCTATGTTATAAGCACACGCATTACGACTAGCTTGATTTCAACAGCTATTCCAAAACCTAACGGAAACGAATAATCCCACAGAACAGAACATGTAACTAATACGCAGAAAGCAGCTCTCATGAATGCATAAAGTCATGTATGAATTCTTCGAATTCGGTTTCAACACTGAAGTTAGGCAATGCAAATAGCATGAACATCTTAACTGGATTAAACCAGTATTCAGCGCATTCAGCATTTGTATGCTAGATGCCATGGTAGTTTGAAACTGCGGTGTGGGATATGCAGACGACATTGGCGCTGCTATTAAGTTAGTTGATTTGTCGTTTGTAAAATGTGTGTTGTATTTTTAGTGTAAGTGTTAAATACAAAACACAGTCCAGCACTTAAAGCGTCACTTTTATTTCAACTTAAATTTAGGCGCTAAAATAGAACTGTATTAGTGATATATTTAAACCTAGCAACATACCAAAACCTCCTAATAGGCAAGCTACATAGCGTTGTTTCAATTTAGATCAAAAGTGTTTAAATTAAATTCAATAAGTCGAGGTTTTTTTGTGACAATTGAAATTTAGTTTAGGGCTGTGCTGGATTCGACTGCGAACTCAAAGTGAGAGGCAAGCGTTCTACCAACTGACACCCACGGCTCAATAACTAGAAATAAAAATATAAAAACAAGAATTTCATTCGACAATTTAGTTATTCGCTTTTTGATAAAATAATGACGACGAATAATAACGATATAATATATATAGAACAGCCTCTGTGGTCCAGTGGTTACTTACGATCCGAAGGCCCCGGGTTCGAATCCCGGTGGGGACATATCACAAAAATCACTTTGTGATCCCTTGTTTGGTTAGGGCATTACAGGCTGACCTGACCTGATTGTCCGAAAGTAAGATGATCCGTGCTTCGGAAGGCACGTTAAGCCGTTGGTCCCGGTTATTATTTACTGATGAAAATGAGTAATCGTTACATGAGCCATCAGGTGCATTTGGCGGCTCAATCATAACCCTGACCCCAGGATTGATGAGGTTGGTATTCCACCTGACAACCTACACGATAAGAAGATGATAACGATATAATAATGTTATGGAGTGCTAATAGCGAAAATAACAGCCTCCGTGGTCTAGTGGTTAGAGCGTTAGGCTCACGATCTGGAGGTCCGGGTTCGATTCCCGATGGGGACATGGTAGAAATCACTTTGTGAGACTGTCCTTTGTTTGGTAAGGACTTTTCAGGCTTTAATCACCTGATTGTCCGAAAAAGTAAGATGATTCCGTGCTTCGGAGGGCACGTTAAGCCGTTGGTCCCGGCTATTAGCCGTAAAACACCTCCACCAACCCGCAGTGGAGCAGCGTGGTGGAGTATGCTCCATACCCCTTCCGGTTGATTGAGGGGAGGCCTGTGCCCAGCAGTGGGCGCATATAGGCAGTTTATGAATAGCGAAAATATTTTATTTTATACAGTGCTTAAAAGTAAAGGAAGATTTTAGTGTACTCTTATATTATGTAGCCTAGCACGGAGACGCCTCCACCCGCAATATAAACGCACGGATCTTCAGATGTCACTACAAATCCAATCTATAGCAGTGTATTAGATTCCATTGAACGGATAATCTCAGTAAATCTGGTGGCTGAAGCCGGTAAGCTAGTTCTGTTGTAAGTCTTCTTTGGCTAATGGAAATAGAGGTGTGTGTAGATAAAATTGTACCACCATGTTTTCGTGGTAGATTTGATACAATGCTATCGAGGGCTATGTAAGACTCTAATGGCGAGCCGTTTTTGTATTTTAACAACAGTAGTAAGTAGATGGTAGGTATGTGGAGGAAGCAAGAGAAGTGTGTCAGGATCCAAGCAAATGGAATTCTATAGTCTCTGCTTCTTCTTATGTATGTAATAACAGTAGTTCAGCAGGTAATTTATTATCCCAGAAAGCATTTTCATGTAAAATGATGCCAAGACGAGATCATATCGATCGAAATGTCAAAAAGTTATCAGATCTCACGTAGAGCCAAGATTATAACTCCAGACACCATAACTATACAAACACTAAGTTCACAAACTCTACACATTAGGTAAAAATAAATATGGGGTTCGCCCGTTTCGTTGCTACATGAACTACATACACTCGTATAACAGAGTGGCAATGTACAGTTAACAAAGTTGCCTTGCTCAAGTGCCGGAAGCGAAATAGTTTTTTCACCTTATGCTCATGGTGATGGTAGTGAGTCCACTGCTGACAATATACCCTAAGAATTTGGTTTGTGTGGTGTGGCGTTCTAGGTTTAATTGTTGTGTGTTGATGTTTCTAATTAAACGACCACATAAAGTTTATTGTTTTTCACATATTTACGCGTTTTACATTTTTAATGTTATTATTACAGTTTTATAAATCACTGTATTTTTGTATTCTTTAAATTAACTTTTTAACACAAGAAAATATTATTTATGCATCCATTTTTGATGCTAAGAAGGAAGTCTCTATCTTTGTCTATGACAATACCTTTTTTATAGTAACCAAAACCATAGACATTTTTACATTTGTTCATGATCCAAACATGTGGTAAAATCCAAACCTTGAGTTTCGACAAAAGGTAGGTAGTGCCCTGCCTTTGCGCTTCGCTTTCGCTTTGCTTCACTCCCGTACCCCAGAGAATAATCTGTAATAGTCCTACGAGATTCAGGAGTTGTCGTTGAGTGTACTGCAATAGGTCACACATAATTGCCGTTTGGTGTACCTTAGATGAAAATGTCTAAAAGGCCTCAACTTGTTGACTAGCTCCACGCACTGCTTCCAAAAGCCCGGGATTCCATATGACAGCCCCGAGATATAGAAAGAACATTACAAATAATGTAAGTGATAAACACTCTTTAATTTTGGCGAAAATATATATATTCGTAAGTAATTAAAATTACTCATAGATCAACTACCTAAAAACCTGTAAGAGATTTTATATATCTATGTTATCTACTGAAATATTGTATACTGTGGTGTACAGACATCTATCGCTATATAGAGCTGACATTACAAGAAAGCGCGCGAAGTGCAAGACCCGCGGGCAACCTCCCACATCTCACCTTCTAAAATCATAAATAATTGAAATACTTATCTTGCCTTAATTTAAGTCATGAGAGTTATCCCCCCCCCCCCTCCCTAGGCGACAGATAGGGTCATGGGAGGCCATGCAGGAGATAGGTTGTGCGACCTTGTGACGCCCCTGACATAAAAATTGGATCCGCTCCTGGAACGAATAAGTATGAATGCGAACGGAGAGTGTCCGTTCTGTACATAGTATTATTATAATTGTAGCCAGAACTAATCAGGTAGACAAGTTGCAGCTACTCATCTCTAGGCCAAACACTTTCGTGTTTAGTCCGATATAAGAAAAAAATATACATTTTGATTGACTGATTTGTAGACTATTTATCTGGCCCGAAAGTAAATAAAGGCAAATCAAAAACAAAACAAGAACATCTATACAAGCCACAGAGAGCTTTACAACCTATTGCCAAAAGCAACGTCAGTAAAGCCACGACCTACAAACATTATCCTGGAAATGGTTCTGTCGGTGTGACTGTTTTGCCAGTTTGCACTTCTTGTAGCCTTTTTTAGGTCATTTGTCTTCGTGTTAAGCCAGGCACTCGGGCGCTAAGCTTACACAGCTCAATTTAAAAACCATTTCTTGTTAAGCTATATCTGTGTTACGTTGCAATTCTTTTCGTTACGACTTTCGGGTTTGTCGTAAATGTGTCCTTTCATGTTGTTTACATAAACGTAAATAGCTTTTGTAAGTCCCACTGCTGCGCACATGCCTCCTCTCAATCAACCGGAGGTATGAAGCGCACCACGTTGGTCCACTGCGGGTTGGTGGAGGTGTTTGGACTAATAACCGGGACGGCTTAACGTACCTCCAAAAGCATGGACCTATCTTACTTTGAGCCGGGTTCGATTCCTGATGGGGACATTGTCGAAATCACTTTGAAAGGCCCATATTGTTAGGCTGGGTGGATAAGCTGTCAATATACCGTTCAGTATGCAATACGTACAGAGTATTTGCTAAATAGTGAGCACTCTGTGAGTTACGGATGCGGGATTATGTACTTACTGAGCTGCGTTTGAAAATGCATTTTCAAACGTAACTCAAATAGACTCAAATGGTGACGTAGACAAAATATTGTCGAACAAGTTAACACACGCTGCTAAAATGCGCTGCGTGTTCGAGCACAGAATGCGTCGCGGTGGGCGCGCGCCTTGTGACAGACTACAGCAATACATCGCACGCACTTACTAGATAGATAGATAGATAATCGATCGATATCGATAATCGATAAAATACTTTATTAAGCACAATGGACACAAAATACAGAGATAAGGACAGCATATACAGAAAAGCACAACAGGCGGCCTTATTGCTCATGCAGTAATTTCTTCCAGGCAACCTTTGGGTACAGGAAAATACTACTACTACCACTACTACCACCACTACTACTACTACTACTACCACTACTACTACTTACTAGGTAAGGCGGAACAAGATTAGCAAGAGATTTTTGTATGCAGTGTCTGAGGTGTGCTTTTTTCAGCCGCTAAGTGCATGCCATTACCATCAGATTTAATTTTAAACGCAAAGATATTCTCGGCATAAAATTTCGACGGCCTTATGCAAAGTGGGGCCGGTAGTAATTGCTGATAGTGCAAAAAAATCATTTTTCATTACTATCGGGCCCACTATGGACATGATAGCGGGATAACTCGATTGCTCTTCACAGAGGGCTTCGTAAATTCAATTTTCCCCGATCGCAGTTATAGCGATTGTGGCTCATACAACCATACAAGCGGTTCACTCATGGATTTTCAGCTTTGTGTTCTTTTGATTGAGTTCATCAAAGTCAATGAACCGTCGTGGTAATCAGTTAACATAAATTCACGACTATATCCCAATGGGGTAGACAGAGGTAGTGACCTCGTCGAACTTTCTCAAAGTAAACGGCCTCCGTAGTGTGAGGTGAAGTACCAACCTCATCAACCCTGGTGTCAGGATTATTATTGAGCCGCCAAAGGCCCCTGACATGACTCATATAAGTCTACGTTCTTACATCAGTAAATAGTAACCGGGACCAACGGCTTAACGTGCCTTCCGAAGCACGGATCATTTTACTTTCGGACAATCTGGTGATCAGCCAGTAATGTACTAACCAAACTAGGGACCACAAAATATTTTTTGTGATGTGTCCCCACCGGGAATCGAACCCGGGCTCATCGTGAGCCCAGCGCTCAACCACTGGACCACGGAAGTCGTTCAGGTTTAGTATAATAATATATTTATTTAGGAAACTCCAAAACTTTTGGGAAATTTACACGGGATCTTTTGTTTGACTTACCGTTGTTTAACTAAGACCACAAAAATATTTTCCGACATTTTTTATAGTTATTTTTTTTTATATTACCTACTGAATAGGTAACCTAACGACCTGTGGGCTAAGATCACTACAGAATGGTCTCCGAGCAGAGACAGAGAGGCGTGGCAGACGGAGGCGGAGAATGCGCGGAGATTTGGATGCTTTCCTGATGATGAGAGATTAAGCCTATATAGATAGCGCTGTACAACGTTGCCTTTGTAGTATCATAATAAATAAATAAAATAAAATATTCTTTATGTCACAATTTTTTTTAATTACATGGTGGCCGACACATTATTCCATACATATCTGATCCAAATATCAAGCGACAATTATTTTTATACAGGCTGTTAGTGACATAGTAACGAATACTGAGGGGGATGATTCAGATCACGATTTGGAGTTGATATCAAGTGGAATTTCCTGTCGGAATTCATGATCTTTTTTTTATTTTTTTCAGGTCCACACTTTTGCGACAGAAAATTTCACTTAATATCAACTCGGTATCATGGTCTGAATCATCCCTCAATGTTTTCGTTACGATGTCACTAAGACCCTGTGTATGCCTCTGCCATTACTTTTTATTTTTGGATAATTATGTACCCAAGCACTCAGAAAATAAGGAATTAACCCGTTGGAGTTACACAGCGCCATCTATATATTTTTTGGATCGTGGGCTGGAAATTCGTCTATGATTTCATTATTTACAAAACCAAACATAACCATAGCAGTATTAGGTATATTTTGTATGGTAAAAGTTTTTTTTCTAGTGACGTTTTCAAGAGAGGAAACATGTAAGCGATTTGGGTTTAATATGTCAAAAGTCAATTTATTTATTTGACGAACACATGGTCGCAATAAAACATTTCTATTCCTATGAAACTGTCACGATTTTGGTTATGAAAATGAAAAACCGGTTGATTCGGACAACTAATTGAATACTAACGATTTTGGGTGTATGATTTTATCATAGGTTGGTTTAAATGTAGCTACTTGAGAATTTACCTTATTCATTTATTCACTTATTTATTTTGAAATCAACATTTCCGTCAATCATCCGTCTCTTGATTGACGAAATCGAATCAAATCTGTTATGTGATAGTAATTATAATACCATATAGAATATCTCGGCTGCATTAGCAGTCGTTTTTAACCGTCAATCCGCACTGGGCCCGCGTGGTGGTTTAAGGCCCGATCTCCCTATACATCCATAGGGAAGGCCGGGCCCCAGCAGTGGGGACGTTAATGGGCTGATGATGATGATGATAAAACATCTCGCCCCCGTTAATGGCGAATGGCCTTTAATGGCTTTAATGGCCTTTGATGGCGAAGAGTGGGTGTATGTAGGTACTAACATCTCTGCCTACCCCTTCGGAAGTACAGTCGTGATGCTGTATTATGTGTCAAAACTGAAACTCCTGACACCGTGTACGATTCGAATAACCTGGGGTGTTAAAAATTTCACATTGAAGCAAATTATCAATAAGAAATATTGCTATTGACAATACGCACTTACTTTTAGACGCACAAATGTCAAAAAGCAGTATTGCTTTTTAAATGAAATGCTAACGACCTCCGTGGTCCAGTGGTTGAGCGTTGGGCTCACGATCTGGAGGTCCCGGGTTCGATTTCCGGTGGGGACATATCACAAAAAAATACTTTGTGGTCTAGTTTGGTTAGGACATTACTGGCTGATCACCAGATTGTCCGAAAGTGAGATGATCCGTGCTTCGGAAGCCACATTAAGCCGTTGGTCCCGGTTACTACTTACTGATGTAAGTAAGTAGTCGTTACGTGAGCCATGTCAGGGGCCTTTGGCCGCTCAATAGTAACCCTGACACCAGGGTTGATGAGGTTGGTACTCCACCTCACAACCCACACGATAGAAGAAGAAGAAGAATGAGTTGCTCCAATGTGGCCTTTTAGACCCTTTGTCGTGCTTTTAGCTTAGTACAGCAATAACATTATAGTTTACGCGTGGTACGAGATTGACGGGTCACGTCACGTTACATATAATTAATCAACGTCAAAAGTCGGTTATACTTGAATTTAATTGAATTTGGATACTGAAACATAATTTTGATTCTTGAGATTAATATTCTAATTATAAAAATTCAAAATTACCTTTTTTATGATTTCATTTTTGATGTGACTCATTGTAACCTGGCCGGAAATGAAGTCACCTCCATTGTCCGAGGGGTTATTTTGTTATACGAAAAAATAGCGATTGTTAATGATTTTCCCTTGTAAATGTAAAGTTTCGTTTTGTTTTTGTACTTGGCTTCCTTTTATAATCAAATATTTTTCTTTTTCTTTAAGTTTATTCCTCATTACATGGGAGTTAAATATAACTGACGAAGAGTGGGTGTATTTTGTATACACCTCCGCCTAACCCTTTGGGAACACAAGCTTGATGGTAGGTTTCTTTTAGTTTATTTCATTAAACTGCTTCCGTAGTTTAGTGGTTGGGCGTTGGGCTCACGATCCGCAGGTCCCGGGTTCGAATCCCGGTGGGGACATATCACAAAAATCAATTTGTGATACCTAGTTTGGTTAGAACATTACAGGCTGATCACCTGATTGTCCGAAAGTAAGATGATCCGTGCTTCGGAAGGCACGTTAAGCCGTTGGTCCCGGTTACTACTTACTGATGTAAGTACATGAGTCATGTCAGGGGCCTTTGGCGGCTCAATAGTAACCCTGACACCAGGGCTGATGAGGTTGGTAATCCACCTCACAACCCACACGATAGAAGAAGATTAAACTGCAGCATTGGAGGCGATATGATGTCTATCACTCTCGACGTATTGTTTTGATCCGATCACTGTCTTCGTATCATAAACGGTAGTGGGCACACAGTTATGATATGCGGTGTCCATTCAAAGACGAAACAATACTACCTATGACACGATACTGTACCAGCTTAAGCAATACTCTCTAATGAGGAGCTTAATATGTCTAAAACTATTCGGATACTACCACAGAGCAGATAAGTTTGATGACATTAATAACCAATCTTGACATCAGTTTTCCTCGTGCGATGTATTCTCGTGTGGTTCCTCGTATTCAATCCGTGATTATCCTGTTCGCAGAGCCGTGACTTACATAGAAGTGTTACGAGTTTGAATCCCGGCTCGGGCTGTAAACCACTAAAATCGACTTTATGAGTTTTGAATTCATGTTTGAGTCGTAGATAATTTAATGATATCAAGAGATATCAAGCGATTGACTCCAAGTGAAAAACTCGTCGTCATCCAAGTTCTACACAGTAGTAAGGGAAGCGCTGGACAGGAACCAGTGGAGGCAGATCATCCGCCCCAAGTGCAACCCTGATGCTGACCACGATCCTCAGATATGAGGGACCGACCAAGAGAGAGAGAGAGAGAATGGCGATAGGCTCGCCCGCTTTTACAGGGGACTTAAACATAAATCTGGCCAGGAAATGGTGTTTATATTATACCCCTCTGCCTACCCTTCTGGGGTTACAGGCGTAATGGTATGTTATGTAACTGTATTGAAAGACGATCGTTGTGGGTTACGGACCATCCGCATTCCTCAGAAATCAACCTAAGTAATCATTACAACGAATCGATCGCTAATACTCGATTTCCCGATTAAATCGGGTCTGTTCTTAAATGCCATCACGTCCTTGTATTTATCAGCATCGTTGTTTCGATAACAGCCTGAAGGCAAGACCTTACTCCTTGTTATTTTCACGGGAGAGTAACCGTCTGTATTCCATTAATGCCTGCTAACGACCGGACGCACTTCGGATTGGGGTTTAAAAGGGTTGAGTGGTTTTGTACACTCGTTCTGATAAAAGGGAATAGATGTTAAAGCTTTCAGCGATTTAAAAGATGTCCTGGAGGGATTCGTTTAGGCGCCAATGAACTAATAAGAATCGCTTGGAATTTCAATTGTCTTGTTGGAGGAATTTGCGGGGCTGTTACTTGTCTGATGAGAAGTGTTGCGAATGTTCAGGTTTCAAACACGTGACATTTACACCCGTATTCTAAAATGTTAACTAGAACCTTTGTGTTCCCTAGTTTGGTTAGGACATTACTGGCTGATCACCAGATTGTCCGACAGTAGGATGATCCGTGCTTCGGAAGGCACGCTAAACCATTGGTCCCGGTTACTACTTACTGATGTAAGTATGTAGTCGTTACATGAGTCATGTCAGGCGCCCTTGGCGGCTCAATAGTAACCCTGACACTAGGGTTGAGGAGGCTGGTACTCCACCTCACAACCCACACGATGGAAGAAGAACTAGAAACTTCCACGACGCCGTTCTCAGATGAAGCGACCTTAAGGAAGACCTCGAACTCAGTTCTTAATGAGTAATCTTAGACGTCACCTCAACCTAATCTCAAGTTTACTCCCACGTGGTTGAGTGGACCCGTGACGTCATTATTTTCATATTATTCTGTTAGCAATATGATAATGCTCGACTTCACTGAAAAAAGTCCTCAAGACAAGGACGTGAATGTCAACTTGAAATTACAAAATTCTCAGCTGAAGTCGAGTCGAGTGGAGGAAGGTTTGAGTTAACATCTTGGAATATGGGTTACAGTGGACGCAAACGGGCTTTTGACCACAGTCACCAGTGGTAAGTGTAAGTCCAGGTGAGAGCCTTTAGCGCTCCCCATTTGTCCGGCCAAGTAGTTAATGCCATCTGCGGCAAATCTACAATAAGTCGCGTCAAAAAAATAAATAAATAAGCGACTCACTAATTGTCATTGCTGCGGATTACACAAGACGCCGACTTCCACCACTGTCGCGCTGCTCGACCCTCCGCGCAGTTAACCGTTCGTCTTTTTTTTTTGACGTAACTTATTGTAGATTTGCCGCAGATGGCATTAAATACTTGGCCGGACAAATGGGGAGCGCTTATCCAATCGTGCTGAATTCAGTCAGTACCTACACACCATCTAATTTTATTTTAACCTCGTAAGCCCTGGGGTCCTCTGAGAAGGACCAAATAATTGTAGTCATAAAGGCCGAAGGTTTTGAAATAGTTTGTTCTAATAATCAACGAAGGTACTTTTAAAAGTACCAAAACTTTGCCTGTCAATTTAATTCAAACCTTTGCGCCGATTGAGAAAAAAAGTATTTTGTCTATGAACTAGTTCATTCAATTTCGTGAATAGGTGGCTTTAATAAAAAAGAAATATGTATCACTTGTCGTAATTTGTCATTTTATTGGTAAAGATGGCGCGCACACGGCGACGAGGTAAAAAAAAAATCAAGTTAATAATCGAATTTCGTAGTTTTTCATACACATTATTTTCAGAAATCGCAGGTAAGATAATAATCAACAACATGACATAGTTATTTTATCAATTTTGTATCGATATCGTTAGCAATATGAAAGCAAACTTTTTTAGTCCTTTGCAAGGGACTTTAGGTGTCATGTCCGGATATTTTTCAAAAAGTTTTTTAAATTGTTATATGTGATTAAATCATACCGATATAGACTGACTTGCTTACGTGATCTTATGATTAAAAAAAACTACCGTCTTCATTTTATTTCCTTTTTCCTTCTAATGATGATCTAAACTGACACCATGAATTAATTTTTTTCCTAATAATATAAACCTAATGTACTTCCAGAGGGACTAATCACAAACTACATCATAAAAACTAAAACTCGTTACTTATTTTATATTTAAACATGCATGTATATACACATATTTATGACGTACAAATAGGTATGTATGTTAATGAAAAAATACATAACCGTTTATAATAATAATATTTTTAAAATTTTACTAAAAGTAGTGACTCAAACCGGGAGTCCTTCTGGAAGAACTAAAAAAAAAACGTATTTTTTTCAAAAATGTCTTCTATTCATCCTTACATAGGTCTCCACTTAATTTGAACCCGATCGGATAACTCTAACACTTTAAAATTTGTACTTGAAGTGCTCGGCCTTTACGACTACAAAAATTTGGTCCTTTTCAAGGTACCACCGTCGTTTATTACTTCGAAATCGTAATTATGCTTCGGCGTTACGAGGTTAAGTTATACCTGTCATTTTATGTCATAAAATTTATGGAACACACGTCAATTTTAGGCAGAAATTTAAACAACTCTCCCAAAATATTATATAGGCCAACAACCCGACAAAATTTAGAAGACAGCATACGTTTAAACAGGTTGCATATCAGCGGGGTGCCTATTTTATTCGCCTGGGTTTTAACACATTCATTAAAAAAAATTACCGCGCACCAGTAGGTATGAACTGAAAGTAATTTTAAAAACAGAACATTAAAATTCTGGTAGGAAATTCCACTTGTTATCAACTAAGAATTGTGGTCTAAATCATCCCCCTCAGTATTCCTTAGAGTGTCACTAGCACCCACACGTACCTACTTGTACGGCTACTTGTAGTAAAATAATTGAAAAAATATGATTTTTGAGACGGAAAATTTCACTTGATACTCTGAATCATGGTCTGTATCATTCCTCAAACCCTCAAAGTTTTCGTGTCACTATGTCACTAAACAGCCTCCGTGGTCTAGTGGTTAGAGCGTTAGGCTCACGATCTGGAGGTCCGGGTTCGATTCCCGATGGGGACATTGTCGAAATCACTTTGTGAGACTGTCCTTTGTTTGGTAAGGACTTTTCAGGCTTGAATCACCTGATTGTCCGAAAAAGTAAGATGATTCCGTGCTGCGGTGGGCACGTTAAGCCATTGGTCCCGGCTATTAGCCGTAAAAACACCTCCACCAACCCGCAGTGGAGCAGCGTGGTGGAGTATGCTCCATACCCCCTCCGGTTGATTGAGGGGAGGCCTGTGCCCAGCAGTGGGACGTATATAGGCAGTTTATGTTATGTATGTCACTAACTCCCTGAATATAAATATTGACTTGGCAACAAAGTCCTTACCGGAATGCGTTATATGTAATCTCACAGATTTACGTTGCGTAGATACTATCTCTTGGAAGGAAATCAATATCCAGGAAATCCAATTCCGGTTCAGGAGGTACGTATTGACGACGCGTGTTTTGTTTCAATTTCCTACTTCGGCAATCCAGTCGAAATAAACGAATAGTCCTCCGTCGTCCAGTGGTTGAGCGTTGGGCTCACGATCCGGAGGTCTCGGGTTCGAATCCCGGTGGAGACATACCACAAAAAATATTTTGTGATCCCTAGTTAGGACATTACAAGCTGATCAACCGATTGTCCGAAAGTAAGTTGATCCGTGCTTCGGTAGGCACGTTAAGCCGTTGGTCCCGGTTACTACTGACTGACGTCAGGACGTAGTCGTTACATGAGCCATTCCAGCCTTTGGCGGCTCCATAATAACCCTGACACCAAGGTTGATGAGGTTGGTAATCTACCTCTCAACCCACACGAGAAAAGAGACTACAAATATTTTGAACGCGGTTTAATTATTTTAAGATTCCTTTTTGTGTTTACTTAATTATAGACATACCCACTTGTAATTTATTTTTGACTCAGACATAGACAATCCTTCAAAGACACGTACACCAATTAATTAATATAATTCATAGAATATGAACCTCTCCCATTGGAGGGTGGCCAACAACAGGGCGATGGGAATTTGTGTACAGCCACATGCTAATTATTTTCCTTTTTTTTAATTGAATATTCAATTAAGTCGAAATAGTTTCTTTGAAATACAAATAATAATATATCATAAGCTCACGACTGTATCCCAATTGGGGTAGTCAAAGGTACATCCATCGCAAGATGAACTAAGTACCCACATTTCACCGAGCTTTCCGTTAGACCAACGTGATAGTTGGTCATTGAAGGTCGTTGATGTATTGGTTGGCTCTTGGAAATACGTTAATGTTAATCAAGGTTTCGCGCGTCTGTGTGTGCGCAAACCGACCAAACACATCTCTCAAAAACATCATTATATTTTTTTTAATTTATAAATGAGTCTTCAAAAACGAGAGTTTAGTAACATAATATCTGTCTCCTAGTATTTGTAAAATAATTGCCTTTAACCCTCTTCCGAATAATCGTGACATACACGAGTTAAGTTTAAATATTGACAAATGTCTCGCACTCTCCCCGAAACCTTTTCTTCTGTCAAAACTTGAAAGATACAGAGTGTACCCTCGAGATACATCCGTCAAAACAAAACTAAAAACTAACTTATGAATATTCGTTTGCTAGTACATAAGCTTGGTGTCAATCGGTTTGGCGCATGCGCCGTGTCAGTTTTGGCGCGGTCTTGCGTGCGGACTTCAGTAATTGGCCGCACGCCGACCGGTGCAAACTGATTCCCACCGGATATCGCCGGTTTTTTCACCAACGTTTCGCGCGCGTGACACCTGTCAACTTTAGCGGTAATGGTGAAGATTAGAACACCCTGTAATATAGAGTAATGAACGATACTAGCAAACATATTAGTGAGTGTTTTTCCGTACTTAAGTAAATAGTTTGAAAGTTTATTCAGTGTAAATAAGTAATAAGCAACATTTTAACTGTTGTAGATTAACTTTGTAAATAATATTGTGTGTTTTGTGGAACTTTGGTGTATGGATGTTTTATCTTTAGGTAAGTATTTTTTTTTACTTATTATGAAATAAATCTGTTTCTAAGTAAATACTTTTCAACAACAGTTACTTTATTTAATTGAAAACACTATACGAAAGCCGTCTTCTTTGAAAACATTTCAAATTAATGTCTATGAATGTTTTCATAACAGCATTGTTATTTTTTTATAAAAATAAGTGGAAGATTATTTATTAAAAATATAATAAATTTTGGAATTAGATTTGAAATTAAATGAACGGTTATTTTGGTTAGTTGGTAAGTAAGTAGGTAGGCAGTGAACAATTAAAAGTAAGTAATTTTATGAATCAAACTCTCAGAATAGAAAATTATTTGAACACTTTTAATTTATTACTGAAATTACTTTTGAGATTTAATTATTACTGAAATTACATTACTGGAGTCAGTTGATAACATTATGTTTTCGGTGCGAAGCAACATTTATTTTAAAATGAATAAATAAAATATAATTTTCATTTCCACAAGGAAGTTTTACTTTTACAAATTCTTCGGCACAAAATCGCGAATTATATTTTACATTAAAGAACTTATCAAAATCTTAGATATTCTTTTAATTTGAATTTACCTAGATAAAATATATATATTTCCTCCTACGTTAGAATGAAAGCAAATAAAAAATAAAAATATCAGCATCATCCGGAATAGCGCCATCATGTATCTAGTAAATACGAGACCTATGATACTCAGACGGTGCTTGTATAAGAGCAACTATGTTTTTTATCTGTTTTTAAGGCAAAGGCTTTCGTGCTAGTCTTCGTATTAGGAACAAAATTAGTACTTACTTCGTACATATTTCGTATACCTATACTTCTTACAATAAAAATGGTCGCAGTTCAGATCAGTGATTACTTGTGTCGTGGGCCTCGTAAACACGAGACATAATGGTACTTAGACGATGCTTGAATAAAAGCGGCTATGTTTTTTATCTGTTTTTAAGGCAAAGGCTTTCGGGCTAGTCTTCGTATTAGGAACAAAATTGGTACTTACATCGTATACAAATTGTGACACATTACATACAAAGTGTTACAAACAGAGTAAAAAATAAACAAAATATCATAAAACAATTTTTAAAACTCAGTACATAATGTGGCACTGCAGTGAATAGCTATGTTTTTTATCTGTTTTTAAGGCAAAGGCCTACCCCCTCCGGTTGATTGAGGAGAGGCCTGTGCCCAGCAGTGGGACGTATATAGGCAGTTTATGTAAGGCAAAGGCCTTCGGGCTAGTCTTCGTATTAGGAACAAACTTTGTACTTACATCGTACATATATCGTACAATAAAAATTTCAGAGCCGTGATTACTTTTTGTTGTGGGCCTAGTAAACACTAAACCTACTTAACCTACTTACTACCTACATCGTCTAAGTGATACTTAGACGATGATTTTTAAGGCAAAGGCTTTCGGGCTAGTTTCCGTATTAGGAACAAAATTAGTACTTACTTCGTATACTTCGTACATTAAAAATGGCCGCAAGTTCAGATCAGCGATTACTTGTGATTCTACCTGCCCAATTAGCGATCATGTGAGTTTATGTTAAGTGTAAGTATATTACATTTTCGTGGTCCCGTGCACGAGCGCTGGGCTCATAATCCAGAGGTCACAGGTTCGATTCCCGCTGGGGACACAACATAAAAGTAACTTTGTGTATCCCAGTTTGGTCAGGACATTGCAGGTTGATCACCCAATTGTCTGAAAGTACGATGATCCATGCCGCGGAGGGCACGTTGAGCGGTCGGTCCCAGCTACTACTTACCTACTTAAGTAAGAGCATAGTCGTTACATGAGCTATGTCTTGTTACTACAGTAGTACTATAGTAACCCTTACAGGTTGAGGACGTCGATCCTTGATCTCATAACTCATTCGAGAAAAGAAGTAAAATAATGAATCTATTTTTTTTTCTGTGACCTCCAGTTAGCCGTAGTTTATCATCTTTAAGCACATACAAGTTGTTAAAGTCGACAGCTTGAATTTTTTATGAAATCTATACTCGAGGCTCGCGTTGCAAACTTGTCTTTTGAAGTAGGACGCAATGTTTGTTCAAAATACGCCTTACTAAAAGAGTATTTTTAGGCGTAAATAATATAACTTTTAGTTGACAAAGTGCGACTCGAAGTGCGTAAGTGAGACTGGCCGGAGTACGCACAGGACCGCGAAAAATGGTAAGAGGAAGGGGTGGGGGTATTCAAAAATGTCCTTCAACAAGTTTATCTGTGATACCTAATTACGTTGAATAAATGTGATAAATGATTGAGGAGCTCGGTGGCGCAGCGGTAAACGCGCTCGGTCTGCGATTGTTGAAGTTAAACAACTTTCGCAAAGGCCGGTCATAGAATGGGTGACCACAAAAAAAAGTTTTCATCTCGAGCTCCTCCGTGCTTCGGAAGGCACGTTAAGCCGTTGGTCCCGGCTGCATTAGCCACCAACCACCAATCCGCACTGGGCCCGCGTGGTGGTTTAAGGCCCGATCTCCCTATCCATCCATAGGGAAGGCCCGTGCCTCAGCAGTGGGGACGTTAATGGGCTGGTGATGATGATGATGAAAAGATTCTGATTTCTGATTTTTAATTTCTGGAGGCCTTTGCCCAGCAGTGGGATCTTGTAGGCTAGATTAGATTAGATTAGAAAGTGCGACTCATTTTCGCATGTGAAACTAACGCAAGCCATTATATTGACGTTCTTTATAATAAAGACTAAAATAATAAGTTATATTCATTTTCCCGCTGCGTGGTTTCGTTTCATCGATCGTAGACTGTATGGTTTTAAAATGTAAAGACTATTATTTGCTATGTCTTTTCCTTCGTGCATGACCAGAGATCTTACAAGCATAATATTGTGAAGCGTGTGTAGATGCGTGTGTTACGTGCATAGCGTGTGTTAGCGTGCGTAGCGTGTATATACGAGTATTAGCGTGTGCCGCAATTATACTCAGTTGGTTCACTAATACAAAAAATCATCACATCTGCAATATGTTCAAAGTATTTAATTTAATGTCTCCTCTTTGTATAATTAATTTTGCTACGATTGCGCTACGATATTACTACGACGTAGCATTATTCTACGAAGCGGCTCAATATAGTGAACCTTTATTCGATATTATGAATTTTTATTGTTTTAGAAGCGTAAGTGTATCGTAAGGTTCGTAAAGTTCCATTCGGAATGCGGAAGCTGTAAATGTATTTTTGACGTGGTTTATTTGAGTTTTTGAGACCGCATTCAGTACTTCGTCGAAAATATATGTACACGCGCCCACGCGTGGTATGCGGTTGCCATGATATGGCTGCTTATTTGGCCACAAAGTCCGTTATAGGTAAAACGAAAGCAATAAAATGTAGGTAGGTATGTACAAACCACAAACAATTTGTATAACACACATACATGCATCAGATCATGCCTATTTCTTGAGAGAATGAGAGAACTTAATGGGCGGCCTTATTCGTGTACTAAACCAGCGATCTCTTCGAGGCAACACTGTGGCAAAGAAAAAGGGTAGACAGATATGTTTGCCCTTAGAAAATTATGGATCTACCTACTCCACTCCAATTTCATTAGTCGTCCCGTGATCATGGCACTTGCAACAGTGTTGAAATATCAGGAGTCTCATATCCCTGATTAACGCGGTTAGGACACGCTATTATGTGTTTTAATAATGTTGCATAGTGGTTATTTAAGCCGTCTCGCAGCTTCTAATCCTTTTAAATCTTAATATCAATGAAGTTAATTCCCAAATTACTTATCTTAATAGACTTCTCGTCTGGACCAGTATTTTCCTCTCAGAGGGTTAGACGTATCCGTATCACTTTGATCGGAAAGAAAACCTGATCCCAAGTTAATCCCAGATAAGTTTCGAGCACCAACCCTTGGAATCGAGTACAAAAACAAAACGTTAACGTCCAAGTTACGGTAACGCGAGATTCTGACTCGGTTCGATAGCGGTTACTTAGGTGTAAATTCAAACTTCGAATATTATAATGTAGGCTTATCAAGCTGCATGTCGTAAAGTTGACTGAGGCATTGTGCTCTATTCAACAATATTAATTATAAAAAAACAATATACAGGGTGTTAGTGACGTCGTAACGAATACTGAGGGGGATGATTCAGACAATGATTCTGAGTTAATATCAAGTGGAATTTTCCGTAACATATAACTTATTTTATATACAAAGATTCAGATGGGTTGAAAATTTTCATTATCACAGTCCACATTCGCGACAAACGTAATTAGAAAAAGTTCTAACACGCCATAGCAATACATTGGTTATACCACTGTGTGATATTATCATCACAATATATTTATTGTGTTCCATTACTGTAATTGGTCAGTAATTGTAAGAGGCAATATATCATATTCTACGTACACTGGTATCAATTTATTTATTTATGTCAATAAATGCAGTGGTGCTATTTTCATAATGATGCTTTTTAATGTAGGTAAAGAGACGCAAAGATTCCTTTGACGATGTAACGCGCCATTAAGAGATAAAATATTGGTTTACTGTAAACAATCTGCTACTGAATGAAAATTTTCATATGATACTTTTTAATGTAGGTAAAGAAACGCAAAGATTCCTAACACGTTAAGCCGTTGGTCCCGGCTGCATTAGCAGTCGTTAATAACCACCAATCCGCACTGGGCCCGCGTGGTGGTTTAAGGCCCGATCTCCCTATCCTTCCATAGGGAAGGCCCGTGCCCCAGCAGTGGGGACGTAATGGGCCGGTGATGATGATTATGAAAAAGACGTCGATAGTAAAAATTAAATGTGAAAATAGAATAAGTAGATATAAGTCTTGTTATTTAGAATACAAATATAATTATACTATTTTGTATCACCTAACACGTTGGTCTAACAAAAATCACTTAGTATAAAAGTACCCAATACCCAACAAGTTTAATGTAAAAGCGTCTAAATCGAAGGAATAATAGTATATTGACGTCATTAAAAAAAAAACAATTCAAGAAACAGCCTCGAAAAGATAGTTTCCCTTGGGACAAATTAAGAAGAACTTACGCTCTTACACGAGCATCAATAAAATAGAAAACTTTAAAAATGGTACAAAAAAAGTTATCCTAACCTTATACTTATTCGAACTTCCACTTTTAGTACAAAAAATATCTTTACCGAGTTGTTTATAGTTTAGGTATTCATGGTATAAGTAAAATAGCAAGGATAAAACTATATCGACAAAAGTGTTGCCCTTAAATTAGTGATGATGATTCATGGTATAACATTTCATAACACGTTTATTTGTATAAGGTAGGGTTTAGAGGACACAATCCCTCTGTTGGATTTGACGCCATGCCCGGGAAGACAAGCAGCTGAACGTGTTTTATGTTTTCTATTTGGTCTCAGAACTTAACAGAAATTGCTTCCATGCTAGCAATAACATGAAATAACAAACAATAATATGAACATAAACAGCCTATATGCATCCCCCTACTGGCCACATTCTTCATAACCAGAGGACTGAGTTTCAAAACAAAATGAAGGTAATAATTTCCAAAACAATATCGACCATTCACCTTCGGGTATATAATAGCAGCCAAATTGACGTTGAATTATAGATAACCCAATTTCGTACTTTTCAATCAGTCAATAAACGTAGGTAAGAGGGCAACACAAAAGGGTTCAACAGTCGATATAAATTATACGGATAATAATACGGGTTTGAATAGACAACTCTTTGCAACTAAAGGTTTTGTCAAAAGGCGTTATAGTCCGACTGAGGCGAAGCACGAAAGTGGTTTATGTGTTTAACCGCTATGTATGTATGTATGCACGTCTGTTTCATCCTAGCTCCTAAACCACCTGTCAGAATTTTACAAATAAGGTGTCATTAGAAGCGTCTTGATTGTCCGGTGGTTATACAATATGTGACGTCAGCTTAAATTCAATGTGGCGCCCTCTAAACGACATAAAGTGAGGATAAAAAAAATCGATTAATGGTAGTGTGTTGGGTATCAATTGAAAGGGCTTAATTTGCACATTGTAAATATGTATAGTACTAGTTTTTACTTACAGGTTTTCTTGTATTTACTTGACAATTGAGTTGAATTGGTAAATGACTGCTCAGACGTGTTCCGTAGGTTATATCTCCAAATTTTACATAAAACACGTATTAGAAGCATGTTATATGAATAAAAATATAAGTTTTAAAAATGTACAAGACGACTTCGGAATACTCACGCTCTAAAAAGTATTAAACAAGAAAATAGGTATATTTCTGTGAAAGTCTTTCGAATAGTGTTGTTTGGGCGATAGCCATAGTCGTATGCAGTGGTAAGCAAACACTTAGGACAGATTGGCATACGACCACAACTATTATCTTAACATCACTATTTAGAAGAATTATTTTCTTTTTTTTAACTAGATGGTTTGCTCTTGACTTCATTCTACCACGAGGAGAAGATCGACGGTGGAACGATCTTATCCTGAAAATGCCTAGAGAAATATACCTATCAGACAAAATACCTATTTTCTTGTTTGATAATTTTTAGAGCGTGGTGTTCAGTAGTCGGGTTTTAGTTTTGAAACTTATATTTTTTCACTTTTTATATTTATAATAAGTAATAAATCTACTACTAGCCGTTATCTGCGACTTAGCGTTCGCGTTTTGCTAGTTCGCGTGAAACCCTGCTGTTAAAACTATTAAAAAATGCATTTATTTCTGCTAGGTTTGTAACCCATATTGTAAGATATAAAAAAACAATTAACTTAAGTTTCACACACACTTTACTATCCCTTTTTACCCCCGCAGGGGATAAATTTCCTAAAATCCCGTCTTAGTGAGCACTTACGTCCTAAAAGGAACAACGTTCAACATTCGAAGACTTCGTGATGCGTGAGTCAATCAGTGACCTTTCGTTTTTGTCAATATAGATTCAGATGGAAGGTATGTTAAGGCGTGAATCAAAAAATACCAGTGGCAGTTACAAAAAAGGTTATTATAAAGTTAGTGTTTATTCGTATCAACAGTGGCTGCAAGTTGTCTTTGATTACTTGTGGCTCTGCCCACCCCATTTGGGATTACGGGCGTGAGTTTATGTATGTATGTATGTATGTAGTGTTTATTTATAATGCATGGTATAAACTGTCTGAGAACTGATATTAGGCAGCTAAATTACTCAATTGTATACCAATATTTTATGTTTTTTTTTTTTAAAGAACGTCTAGGGCCCTGTGCCGAGGTTTTTCGTGCAGCTTCTTTTCCCCGGCTATACAGGTTGTGAGAATCTGCAGTAGTTTTAGGCGGATGAGACCTTCGTTATGTAAATATTGACGATTCAAAGTGTAATTATGTTACCTACTGAATAAAGATATTTTTGAATTTGAATTTGTCTATTGATTTTGAAAGGTATTTAAAGTAAAGAAATATACTCTTGATAACTTCTTAAGCAACGAAAATGGGCCACAAAACTCTTTTTTGATTGTATCGTAACTGTATTGAATTATAAATCTTTAAGGGAAGAAGTATCTGATCTTATATAAGTAATTTGAATTACGAGACCTCCTGGTTTGGAATACAAAACGATTTCCGCAATAATATAATTAGAGTGTGAAATCTTTTGTTATTACCGATTCGCCTTAAGTAGCTCAAATTCGAAATTCAAATTCGTACTATGACTACAAAAGTGTATTATTATTAATGATGCCTTAAGTAATTGGTTTAATGAACAATACATTATACTACCATTCTGGACTGAGAATAGAATAAAAACTATGAGCAACGCTGCAAGCGCTATCACTTTTTACCGTTATATATACGTCGGGAGGTAAGCGATATTTGCTATCTCATGAACATTGCTAATAATAAAGTTGATAGCCCTGAATTGCTCTCCAAGCTTAGTCTTCGAACGGATCTACTAAAATATAGGAAACGGCCAATCCTACGTATATCCATGGCTATAACTAATTATAGGCGAAACTCTTTCTTGTTACGCAGCATCAAGCAATTTAATGATATTTCGGGTATAATTGACATCGACCTATTCTGTACAAGCACATCAACTGTAAGAAGACATAAAACACAGCATCACTTTAGTGACTAATTGGTTCCTCACTATTGCATCTATACCGGTTTAAACCACCGAATAGGTACATTCGTTTTATTATTATTTAAGTTTGTGGCATAAGCATGAACTGTTTAATTTACATACAATTAATAGGTATTATTTAACTGTGGAGATTTTTTGTTAGCACATTGTTAAGCAATCAGTTTTATATACTATAATGCTATTTGTCTGTAAATCTTTCTAAAAAAATAAATAAAAAAAGATTGCGTTCAGATTATCTTTTCGGTTATGTCGTTCAAGTCGTCTAAGGACCGCGACACTAGTGGTGTATTTGGTATGGTAGGGGTGTTAATAAACTAATCTCAGCTGAGACTGCGCTCAAGATCATGCTCAAGTCCCTGATTTTATATGAGAACTGTCACATTGACATGATCGTGAGGGCAATCTCAAAGCCGAGATTGGTTTATTAATACCACCCTAGGAAACAATAGTGTCGCCATCAACCAAATGTTAAGCAGTCCAGACAAGTTTTCTGTTGCACTATTTATGTACGGTCACGAGCATTAATATGAATACACTTTGGTACCATGTCACATTAACTTTATTGTCAAATTGAACTGTAAATCTCACGAAATGTCAAATATGTGCGACAGAGTCCTAAAGTGGGTACATTATATTGCTCATGACTGTACAAGAATCTTGAATATGGCAATTACAAAAAAAAAAAAACAAAGGAGACCTGGCGACGTTCAGTCGACCGGGAATTAAAAACTCTCGGCATATCATGGAAGCAAGCTGGCTGCAAAAGATCGCGGGGAGTGGAAATCTGTTATTCAAGCCTACATCCCAACAGGGGATAAAAGGATTAGAAGAAAAAAGAAGGATCACCAAAAAAAACATCACCAGCCCATTAACGTCCCCACTGCTGGGGCACGGGCCTTCCCTATAGATGGATAGGGAGATCGGGCCTTAAACCATCACGCGGGCCCAGTGCGGATTGGTGGTTATTAACGACTGCTAATGAAGCCAACGGCTTAACATGCCTTCCGAAGCACGGAAAAAAAACATATTTCATCAAAATCATTTAAGTTGTTTTGGCGCGAAAGAATAACAGGCGGAGTAACTTTCGTTTTTATAATATTAAAAGGGATGTATGTGTAGGGAAGTGTATGTGAATGTGTGGATGCGATACAACACTGCCTACCCCTTTGAAGATACACGCGTGATGCCTTGATATGTTATGTGTATAAAAGTGCTGTCTTCCAGACACTTTAAAACTCACCTGGAATAATACATATGTGAGGTCTGACGATATATAAACGTATACAGGCTTATATATTTAATTTGCGTTCTCATTGTTTGACTTTTAAATTTTCCTTCGATGAACAATAATTTATAATTCTTATTAAGTTTGTCTATCAGCTAGTTTATTGATTGTCTTCAAAATATTAGTTTAGAAGTTATCGTATGATTTAAATTATAAGGTTTGGTTCAGCTAGTAAAATTATTAGTTTTAATATTAAACTAGCTTTTGCCCGCGACTCCGTCCGCGTGGCGTGTTATAAAAGGAAGATCTTTGTGTGTGTGGGAGAAAGGTTAAAAAATGCTTAATTTTATTTTTTTTAAATGAGGTTACAGTACAAGTAGCTCAGTTAAATAATGAATTGTTATTAATTTCTAGATTATTAGTTTATTATTTGGTTTGATATTTTAGGAAAATACGATCAATTTCAAAAATTTAAACAAAATTTAAAAATTACAACAGAAATACGCCGTGAAACGTCCGCCTGGAAAATTCAACAGAAAACTACCTACGAAAGATTTGAACAATCCAAGAATAGTGAAAAGTTCGCCCGCAAAATTCAATATTTGACACGACCATCAACGAAGTCTGCCCTCATCTCATGCGTCTGCCGCGTTCCGGTTGCTCACTCGGGTATCTGCCCCCCCTCCGCGCCTCGCCACCGCTGTCGCCGCCCCACAAACGCCGCCGCGGCCGCGACGTTTCTTGGTTGCCACTACCGCGAGCTATAAATTTCAAGCCTCTAACTCGCTTCCCGTTCCCAGGGAAATTTTTAACTTTGCATTCACCAAGGTATATAATATATGCATGGCAAATTTCAAGCATCTAACTTATGCAGTTTAGATTTTTTCATACATTTTTTTTTACCCGCCAATTCCCATTTTTCAAAATACAGCCATAACTAAAATTTATATTTACTAAGGTATGCATGCATGCTTTTATTCGTAGCATGCATGCTAGATTGAAAACATCTATCTTACGCGGTTTAGATTTTATCATACAAATGTTTTTTTTCCGCTAATTCCCGTTCCCGTGGGAATTTTGCAATATCCAGTTGCAACTAAGCTTTAAGTTAACTATGGTACCTGCATGCCAAATTTCAAGCATCTAACTTAAGCGGTTTAGAATTTTTATACAAAAGGGTTTTCCCGCTAATTCCTGTTCCCGTGGGAATTTCGAGAATTCCTTTTTTAGTGCACCTCTACGGTACCTAAGCTACGTCCCTTCCTAATTTCAAGTGCCTACGTTTTTAGCCGTTTAGGCTGTGCGTTGATATGTCAGTCATTCGGTCATTCGGTTTCTCCTTTTATATATTTAGATATTTCCGTCATACATGATTTATATGTAACTTTAACCATTAAGGCTGCTCATGCGACGGAAGCTTAAAAAATGGAGTAACTTCTCCCGTTTTCCCATAATTTCCCTTCACTACTCTACTATTCTCGGATTTTAATGAAACTTGGTACAATTATTCTTCATACTAGGAGTCTCTACTCCTATTGATTGTAGCGTGATGAAAAGTATACTATAACCTGCCCAGGAGTATGAAGAATAATTGTACCAAGTTTCATTAAAATCCGTCCAGTAGTTTTTGTTTCTATAAGGAACATACAGACAGACAGACAGACAAAAATTTTACTGATTGCATTTTTGGCATCAGTATCTATCACTAATCACCCCCTGATAGTTATTTTGAAAATATATTTAATGTACAGAATTGACCTCTCTACAGATTTATTATAAGTATAGATAAATTAAGCACGAGTTAAATTAAATCGAATCGAATATTTTTTTATATTGAAGGGAGAAATAGTGTCTCGTTTTTGTAGTATAAATATGTTTAATAAATGTAAATTAAATATCGAAAGGCCCTATCTCACAAGGACACCGTAGTGGCACCACCTAGGTTGCGCAACCAACCAAATCCCGGGTAATTTCTCGCTGGTGATGCAACCGTGGTGTCCGTTTCAATAAAGTTATATAGAAAACAGAGTTTATTTATTTATAAGAGGTATACCAACAGCTTAAATAATAAAACATTAAATAAAATAAGTCGTCTTCTTCTATCGTGTGGGTTGTGAGGTGGATTACCAACCCTATCAACCCTGTGTCAGGGTTACTATTGAGCCGCCAAAGACCCCAGACATGGCTCATGTGACGACTACTAACAAAAAAAATTAACACCAGGAATTGGACTGTTACATAAGCCAAATTATAGGTACATACAACATTTGCAGTGTAAACAACGTAATCTTTTAGAGTTGGTAGGTACTTAAAACAATACTACCCAATAAGTAATGCATTATCTTATCAACGCAGACGATCCAAAACAAAAGAAAATAGAATCCCAAACACGTCTATTTCTGCCGAATCACAAAAAAAAAGAACATAAAAAGGCCACGTCCTACTTGTTAACTTCAATTCGCGCCAAAAAAACAAACAATTTTTCCTTAAACCCTTTGGTTATTTCTGCCGACTTTTTCTTATCTGCCTCGCGGCAATTATATTTAATTTGTGGCACTGAATACAGGATTGAAGGCAGTTTCCGGGGTTGGTAGGCAGTGCCTACTAGGCACGATACGTAATTATTTTCGGTGTCCTTGAAAATGGCGGCCCTACCTCCTGATTTGTCCTGATACCGGTGCGTGCTCGTATCAAGCAACGTAACACGCAAACTGACCGTAACACCCTTTGTTCATACTTACATAGGCCTTTTTTAAATAAATTTCATTTCGAAATACTGGCACGGCGTTTGAGTGTATTGTAGTTCTCACATTACAATGGAATCGGGTTTATAGCGCTTACAGTTAGGTATCATCATCATCAGCCGTACGACGCCCACTGCTGGGCATAGGCCTCCCCCAAGGATCTCCACGACGATTGGTCCCGCGCTACCCGCATCCAACGGCTTTCCGCGACCTTTACCAGATCGTCGGTCCACCTTGTAGCGGGCCTACCCACTGAGCGTCGTCCGACACGTGGTCGCCATTCCAGAACCCTTCCGCCCCAGCGGCCATCGGTTCTCCTCGCTATGTGTCCTGCCCACTGCCTTTGCAATTCTCCGAGCTATGTCGGTGACTTTAGTTCTCCTGCGGATCTCCTCATTTCTGATTCGATCCAGCAGGGAAATACCGAGCATAGCTCTCTCCATTGCCCGCTGAACGACACCGAGCCTCCTCACGAGACCCATAGTAAGCGGCCAGTTAGGTATATGAAATTGTTTTTTTTTTTAATTAATAAACATGACCCACATTCCCGAGAAATGCATTTTCGGAGGTATGCGACCTAACCTGTATTGGGATGGTTTTCCCTACGCGGTTTGGAAGGTGAGACAGGGAATCGCTCCTGTAAAAAACCGGACCTGTCAAATCTTCAAGTTAGGTAAGCGGACCCCGTGAAGAACGGGATAATGCTAGGGAGATGATGAGTTAATAAAGATGACCAAACATGCGCAAATCAAGAGAAAAATATCGAAAAGAAATTTAGTTTTGATATACGTCCCACTGATGCGCACAGGCCTACCCACAATCAACCCGGATTATGGAGCATATACCACTACGCTGCTCCACTGCAGGTTTCCAGGACCAAGTACTAATTCATCAACATAACACATAAACAGCTTATATACGTCCCACTGCTAAGCACAGGCCTGCCCTCAATCAACCGTAGAGGTATGGAGCATATTCCACGCTGCTCCACTGCGTGTTGATGGACGTGCTTTTACGGGTAATAGTCGGGACGGACGACCTAACGAGCCCTCCGAAGCGCGTAATAATCTAAAACAAAAGTGGAAAAAATTAAAGTAAAATATAAATACCGTAACCAATTACCCTCCTAAAGGCGCATACGGTTTTCAAATAACCTAACGCTTAATAGTATAATTCGCGTCTTTGCTAGACTGGGAGCGAATGAAAATCTAATCTACCTATTAGTACATGTACAGTTGCTTGTAAACACTAACAAGGGATTGTATCCTTTCTAAAATGATGGATGTGTTGAGCACCTGTTATCACGCGGTTTAACTTCATATCAAAAGTCGTTATTAGTGGATAGGTATCGTTAGCAGTCAGTAGACGTATTGTAGATATTTATCACATCTATTATTCAGTGTCGATTTCACGAGTTCATAGTTCATACGTAGATAGTAACATTTGTTCTAACTGGCATTCAATCATTAACTACATTTGCTAACTGATGTAAAATTATATAAATTTATTGAAAACAAAAATATCGGGAGCAATGTTTCTTAGCATTTAAGATAGTATATTCATGTTTAATCAATATTAATAAAAAAAAAAATCTTTACTAGTTTGATCTACGGGATCCTATGGTCCAGCGGTTCACGATTCGGAGGTCCCGGATTTGAATCCCAGTGGATATATCTCAAAATCACCTTGTGATCCCTAGCTTGGTTAGCTCATTACAGGCTGATCACATGGTTTCCCAAAACTAAGATGAACCGTGCTTCGGAAGGTTGATCCCGGTTATTACTTACTGATGTAAGTAAGTAGTCGTTATATGAGCCATGTCAGCGGCCTTTGGCGACCCATTGTATTATATAATAGCTTTTTCTCTCTTTCATCTTAACAATTCTTAATTTTTTTACGTAACCTTAATAAACCTTTGTAAAAAAACTTATTATGAAATATATTTCAGTAAGATACCAATAAACAGAATGTAAATCCTCCACAGGCTTCGTCAGTACCAACATTCTTATTCAAAATCAAATCAAAATAATAATAATAATTCATATTCAAATCCGCACAAGCTTCGTCAAAAAACAAAAATAATAATTATGATTTATAATTCTTAATTATAAATACTTAAAAAAAAGTTATTGTAATGTTACTTTTACATTTAAATGTTATTTCATTGCCTGTGTGATTATGTGTGTGTCTAATACCTAATATATAGTAAAAATCTTTTTATCTTTAACTCTGTAGACTTTAGTCTTTTTAGTTTTAATGTTAAGATTTATCGTGCTCCAGCTTTGTATATATGATGATGTCGTGATCCAGACCATTTCGGCTACGGCGATTGCTTCAACTCCGACGTTCATGTGCTCGCATTTGGCCTATAACTAATATTGTTGGGAAAAATCCTCGCATATAGCGGGCATGTGAGCACACCATTTAAATATGTATAATTGATCGCCCCAGGTGGTCGGTTTTTCAATTTATCGAGCTTGGCATCAAGCAGTAAACAGTAACGTATATTATATGCACAAATAGCTGTCAGTCGCGATTTTGTTAGCTTGAAACCCTTTTATTAAAACTACAGAAATTTCATATTTTTTTTACCCCCTTAGGGGTAATATTTCGCAAAACCCGCATGCAAAATTTGAGACTCTTCGCACGTGTAGTTTTTTTGAAATGGCATTAATAAAATAATCTCAGTTTCGAAACCGCCCTCAAGATCAAGTCAATGTGACAGTTCTTATATCAAAACAGGGACTTGAGCTTCATCTTGAGGGCAGTTTCAATTGAGATTAGTTTCTTAATACCACCCTTAGATATCGCGATGAGTGAATGAGTCAGCCAATGAACCTTTCGCTTTTGTAAATAATATTACACCAAGATTTAGTTTGCTTATCATAGAAAATAAGAGGGCGGGGCTCGGCCTTTTTTTCCCGTTTTCTAAGCTTAAATGTAGACGAATATTTAAACAGTATGGTGCTAGGTTACCAAGCAACAATATTATACCTAAATAAGTTCAACGTGTTAAATAATTCAAACTAAGATTTACTAAAATTTACTTTTACAAACCATAGTAGAGAACTTACTGAGTCAACAACTTATGCGTTTCTACAACAATTATTTCTAATCAAAGAAAAGAAAAAAGTAGTATGTAAATTCAGGTAACAAAGCCGACTTAGAATGTTAGTTTACCATAGAATAGCTTTCCATGTTCACAGTCACGCAATAAAAAGGGTTTTAAAAATTAAGCTGTCCGTATATTCGCCTAGATACGATCTAAAACTTGTTACTGAGGAAATCACTTTTCGACTAAAACGTTCCGTTCAAAAAAAGAAATAAAACCGTAACTGAATGGAGAGTACCGAGTTGTGGGTTCAATGTACTTGATGCGTCGGATGTGGGTATAAAATGAATCTATGGCGAAATTCTGGCCCCGTCCATTTTATGAACAATTAGACCAACAGTTCCCAATAAATACATCTTGCCTGATCAATCGCGTAATATAACAGAGCATTTAGGGTCATGTTAGACAGAAAGCACTGATGCGTTCAAATGTTCCGAGTTCACGCTCTGCATTCTACGCTCATGCTCTGCACTCCGCGGTTACGCTTTGCATTCTGCGTTTCGCGTTCACGCTCTGCATTCCACGCTCACGCTCTACCGGTCACGCTCTACATTCCGCGTTCACGCTCTGTG
This sequence comes from Pectinophora gossypiella, assembly GCF_024362695.1. Classification (NCBI taxonomy): domain Eukaryota; kingdom Metazoa; phylum Arthropoda; class Insecta; order Lepidoptera; family Gelechiidae; genus Pectinophora; species Pectinophora gossypiella. The sequence continues at coordinate 13,617,559 of NC_065407.1, forward strand.
TTCCGCGCTCACGCTCTGCATTCCGCGTTCACGCTCGGCACTCCGCGTTCACATTACAAGAGTCACACAAGAGACTCCAATTTATTTAGCGTATTATATTAAGCTGACAAGGTTTTCTGTGTTAGGTCCCTAATAAAAAAACTACCAAAAGAATTAAGGAATGTTCTGAATAATTACATACCACCGCTTATTAACAGCCATTTTGTCAGCTTTACGACAAATCCAAGATGAAAAACAGCTTATTGCTTACCTGAAACAATATAAAGAACAAATTAAAACACATAATAACGGGTTCTTACCGCGTTTAAAGCAGGTATATGAGACCCGCCATATTTCGACACTGTTGCAAGTGTCATGATCACGGGATGACTGATGAGATTGAAGTGGAGTAGGTAGATCTATAATTTTCTACGAGCAGACATATCTGTCTACCCTCTTTCTTTGCCGCTTTGATAATAACCGCGTCAACTTAAAACAATGTAAGAACAAATTGTTACGCAACATAAGCTCACAACTATATTTCCAACTAGGGTAATCAAAGGTACCACCATTATGTGTTGTATTAAGTGGCCACGCCTGACATAGCGTTCTGTTGGACCTACCTGATCCTACTCTATCGCCGTATATTATTCGAGTGTGTACGAATATTAAAGCAAACTGCACGTAAGATAATTTATAACTCATTAGTACCAGTCCGGTACCGGGAATCAAACTGGCGCTCCCTGTCTGAAAAGCCAGCCGGTGACACTCAGGACCATAATGACTCACGCACAGGACCACATTGAACAAAATGTTACTAAACAATAAATAAATTGGCACTTATACCAGTGATTACTGAATAGTTTCCAGTACTACATCTAGTGCACCTACAAGACAAGTGTCAATACATAACCTCCTACGGGATCCAGTATAACGATCCAAAGCGAGTTAGGCTATTAAATCATACCTCCGAACCCGTAGTGGTGTGAACTGAATTTACCGCCACTTTGCCCTAACTAGGTCCTGGCCAACGCATTGTTAGTATTAATGGGTTCTAAAGTCTCTGTTTGGATTTAGTTTGAAACTAGACTTATAGGTCTGTAAGGGTACCAGTACACTGCATTTATAAAATGCTTAGGAATGTTGTGTAATCTTTATGTATAATAATGGACTGTGAAATATGAAAGAAAGTAATCCTGAAGTCTCCACATGCGCGCTATTGCCGCGGTGCGATAAAGACCGTGGATTTTTAACAATAGGCGCAGCGAATACTGTCTTCTAGACATATTAGCCGAAGCAAACGTAAAAAAATTCGCGATAAACCTCAAGGGCTCGATTCCAGCGTGATAAAGTAACCATTTAAGCCCCGCTGTACAATAAGGAGAACAAGAACAACTCCATTAACCTTCATCCACCATCCTTCTGGACAACAGAACCTCCTTACAAAGTCTCGTACGGCGAAGCTAGTCGCCTGTAGGTATTTATGCATTGTAAAGTCACTTCACTACAATAGCAAGATTATTTTTCTTGGACAGTCACAAAGTTCACAAAATTAGCACGGATAACAGAGTTCGTAAATAACGGTCGATGGCGAAAATGTTCACACTAAAATACAACCGTAGCGCGGAAAGGAAGACAGCACGTCTGTCCTCGTGCGCGACCGACAATGAACTGATCGCCAGTATCGCAAGTGACGGTAGTTTGACATAAACATGTTGTGTTTTTTTTTTAATAAATTTATTCGACCTTCGTTATAGTGTTGCCGAAAATTCAAATATGAATTAATCGATTATGGAGCCCCTAAATAATCTAAATATCGATATGTTTATCAATAGTGTCGTACAATCGCAACTTTTAATTTTTAACAGTTTAATTATTTCAAGTTATAATTATTTGTTATTAAATACAAACTAACATAACATAATATAGCGTTACGCCTGTATCGCTGAAGGGGTAGGCAGAGGTATACCTAAATAACCAAACTAACGACTCTAAAATTATGTTATGCGATGTTTTTCAACAATGTTTTCATTAGTATGGGAGAGAAGAAAACATGTGATGAATGTAATGTTCGATAACGTTTTAAAACATTTCCTAACTGGCTATTTTTTTCAGTGTATTTATTACTTTTTAGCTATTCGTAATAAAAACATCGGTTTAAAAACGAAAACCCGACTATGGAAAAATAACTCTCTGAAAAGTATGAAACAAGAAAATAGGTATATTTCTCTGAAGTTCTTCCGAATAGTGAAGTTTAAAAGATTTTAGACAATTTGTCTGTCAAAGAGTTTGACTAGTATGATCAAACACATAACCCTCCTTATTGCTTCGCCGCAGTTGGGTAAAAAACGTGATGGTACTGCCGTTTTTTGTTTTACATTTTTGTATGACGTAAGCGCAATTAATACGTATACATCATAATAGTTATAATGTTACATCCTTTTTGTGTATGTTTAACGTGTTTTATAAAATTAAAGATATTTTGATTTGCGATTATTTTTCGAAATGAATCACTAACGAGTCGCTTTCAAAAATCAACCCTGCTGCAGTGTAATGGGACCATATCACCGATATAGCGGGAAGTAAGTTGCAGAGTAAGAGAGAAGCAAATATAGTTTCCAGTTAACAAATGTGTTACTGTCGAGTTTGTGATGCTCGTTTCTTCCGAGTAATGGTTCCTTCCGAAGTCATAAATAATTTAAAAGTTCTGCGGGTTGATGAGCGTGTGCGGGCTAGTAACCTGGGACAAACGGCTCCACATGCCTTTATGATGGTATTAATAAACGAATCTCAGCTGAGACTGCCCTCAAGATCATGCTCAAGTCTTTGTTTTTATATGAGAACTGTCACAATGACATGATCTTGAGGGCAGTCTCGAAACTGAGATTAGTTTATTAACACCACCCTTAGACCTTGTTCAGAAAACGCGATTTACTCGCGTTTTCATACCACAGAGTAATTTGATTACTTTATAGATTCCTGCATGCTTGGAGATGTGCGTCTGTATCCGTACGATGTCAAGTACTCTGTGGTATGACAACGCGCGTTAAACGCCTCATCTGGACAGGCTCTTAGTGTCCGTCCGAAACTAGGTTTAAGGGCATAAACCGAAACCGAAAGTTCGGTCGGACACTACTACTACTATGCCTTACGTAGCACGAAAACATCTTACTGGGGTGTTTGCATGATGGAGTATGTTCCATATCCCCATCGGTTGATTAGGGGGAAGCCCAGCAGTGAGACTAATATAGGCTATTTATGATCTGTTACGTTTATGTAAATGATTTCTGTTTTTATAGCACTTACCCATACTTAGGGAAACTCGCAAAGAGAAAATTTAAATCTAAAAGGTCCGGTGGTGTAATGGTTAACATGTTCGTCCTGGTTAGACAAGAGATGCGGGTTCAAGACCCGTCCGAGTCAGATTTCTTTACATTAAAATTTTCCCTTTGTTTTAAGCAAGAGAAGTGTTGTCAGGATTGAAGCTAACGAAATTCCATAGTCTTTACTTACTCCGGTGGGAAATAGGCGTGAGTTTATGAATGTATGTAAATATGTGATTTTTGTCTTTGTATGTTTATGTAATTTTCTGTTGCAGCCTTGTTTGAAGAACGCGTGAATTCCATCATATTATCACGTTTCGTATCCCGGATCGGAACCTAAAACACTGCATTCGACTTTACGAGTTTAAATTTATCTTTGGATCATAGATATTGATATCACGTGGTTTTTAGTAAAAGATATTATAAAGTCGTTTGAATGTCATATCGAACAATATGATGTTCAAACGACGGCATAGCTATGTCGTTGACAATAGAAATTGCTATTTGAACAGCGTTTGCATGTACCCATATGAATTTTCAATGTTCGATAAAATACTTATATTGAACCCCATAACATAACTATTTCGGAATAAATAAAAAATTACATCTAAATACACTTTTACAAAAAATATATCGCTCATGATCATCTCCCCATTATCCCATTTATCACAGGGTCCGCTTACCTAACCTGAAGATTTGGCAGGTCCGGTTTTTTACAGAAGCGACTGCCTGTCTAACCTTCCAACCCGCGAAGGAAAAACCAGCCCAATGTAGGTTAGGTCACATACCTCCGAAACGCATTTCTCGGGTGTGTGGGTTTCCTCACGATGAAAAAACGGGATAATGATGATGGGAGATGATGAGGAACTACAGCGTCCATGCAGTTTATTAAACGTTGTGTTTAAAATAATATTTCTAATTTTCGAAACTAACTCACTGTTATCATTTAGCTATGGTCGCGGATAAACTAGTTTTCGAACTGTTGAAGCAACAGGAAAAAATATTTTGCAAACGAATTATTGGTATAACGTTGCGACTTTTTCAAACCGACGAACTTTAAATTAGATTTCCCGTAATGCATCAAATAAAATGATATTCTGAGCTTTTCTCAAAGTATAAAATTATATTTTTTTTGAACTTGTTATTTTATTTGATTTGATTTTATTTTTCTTTTTATTTCTATCATGCCATTTCTAAGAGAAAAAGAAATATATATCAAGAATTTTAATTTTGAATTACGTCTTAATAATATTCATCATTGATGACAAGATAAAGAAGTACTTACGGAATTCTAATTTATTTTTGTTTTCGTAGTGTTATTAGCCGTGCTGTGGTAGCCTAGTTGGTAGAACGCTTGCCTCTCGCTTTGAGGTCGCAGGTTCGAATCGAGCACAGGCCTAAACCAATGATTGCTAAATTTGTTTTCGAATTCATGTTTGGATCATGAATCACGTGCGGTGAAAGAAATTTGAAATTGATATACTACGATATACATACTCCACCACGCTGCTCCAATGCGGGTTGGTGGAGGTGTTTGTACGGCTAATAGCCGGGACCAACGGCTTAACGTGCCCTCCGAAGCACGGAATCATCTTACTTTTTCGGACAATCAGGTGATTCAAGCCTGAAAAGTCCTTACGAAACAAAGGACAGTCTCACAAAGTGATTTAGACAATGTCCCCATCGGGAATCGAACCCGGACCTCCAGATCATGAGCCTAACGCTCTAACCACTCAACTACGGCGGCTGTTTGTGCTACATAAATTACTTACAAACGTATAACAAATGTTACCATTACCACACATAGTAAGTATTTGTTTCTCTCTGCAACCGTCGGGTAGTAGGAAAAGTAGCAATATGGAAAAAGGCTGATAAGACAAAATAAGTTTATCGTACCGTTTCTCGTTTCCTTTCTTATCGAATGAATCTTGCGACGTGAAAGGTAAAGTCTTTTAGATTGTTGATTACATTACTATGTTGTAGAGGTATATTAGTTGTTTTTTTTTTATATAGCACGGTAATGTAGTTAAGGAATAATGTATTTAGTTGCTTCAGAATACACGTAAAATTGCCACAACAAGCATTAATTTCGAGTTGATGTTTGAGTTTGAAATGGACTAGTTTTTGACCTCCTAGCTTATGTAAAACTATTTACAATGTGGATTAATAACCTCAACCAGATAGATCATAAATAATACATACACAAACAAAAAATAAATAAATAACGAACAACAAAAAACAACCACACACAGGAAAACAAAACACAAAAATATTTTTACCCGACTGCAATAAACAAGGAGGTTATTAAGTTGACCTGGATATATGTAATGTTGTTAGTAGTGCTGAATAGTCATTATTATATATATTAGTTAGTATGTGTGGGCTTCTAAAAATATGTGCCAAATTTTACAGGTGTAAGCATATATATATATATATATATATATATATATATATATATATATATATATATATATATATATGTATATATATGTATATATAAGGAGCTCGGTGGCGCAGCGGTTAACGCGCTTGGTCTGCGATTGTTGAAGTTAAGCAACTTTCGCAAAGGCCGGTCATAGGATGGGTGACCACAAAAAAAGAAAAGTTTTCATCTCGAGCTCCTCCGTGCTTCGGAAGGCACGTTAAGCCGTTGGTCCCGGCTGCATTAGCAGTCGTTAATAACCATCAATCCGCACTGAGCCCGCGTGATGGTTTAAGGCCCGATCTCCCTATCCATCCATAGGGAAGGCCCGTGCTCCAGCAGTGGGGACGTTAATGGGCCAATGATGATGTATAAGTGTGTGTGTGTATATATGTTGTATATGTTGTTGTGCAATAAAGTATTATTGATTGATTGATTGATTGATAAATATATACTGACTACTACTGACTGTCCGTGTCCGTGTCTGTGTGATTTAAAGCGGACAGTCCGCTTTAAAAAAATTCGCACGTTGCACAACAACACGTTGTACATTTACAATGATTTACATAAAATGAATGTATACCTACTTAAAATGCTAAATAAATATTTCGCCTAACTTAAGTTACCCAAAACAATATGAAACTACGCTACTTCACAATGAATAATACAAATTAGTAAAATATAAAATATTTGCTAAGGATGTGTCGAGAGTAAACAATAATAGAACCTACTAAATACGGCACAAAGACTATAGCGGCACAATCCGCATTGTATTTCTGAGAAACTCTAACAATAGATTATTATAATCCTTCGGGCTCACGTGACCGTCATAAGCTTTTGGATACGTTACTTAATATCTTTGTTTTCCTTGATAAAGTTATGCTTATAATTAACAAGATTATTTCCGTTTAAGATTTTAAATAATATTATATATTCGCCTGAGAACCAATATTAGGTAGGTAAATAACTGAAATTGTATTGAATATATTTTTGCAGTTTGAGCGAAGCTGCAGTAGTTTTAAGCGGATGAGACGGTCGGTATTCTATTGATAATAAATTATATGATGTAAATATTTACTTACGTATATTGTTTTATTATGGTTTGAAAATAGGTATTAAGAATACTTCCTGTGTCATGTTTTACCACAAAAAGAAGAACAGCACTATTTTTAGAGATGTCAAACTAAAATAGAAAACAACTTTGTTTGCTGTATTGATTCAGAATAGACCACGCCTTATAAAGTTCATGTACACCATTAACTAATTACATTTAAAAAAAACAACAACTCAAAAGTCAATTCATATGCGAGGCAGTAACAGACAAAAATTAACCCAGTCATTACGAAAACCATGCAAGTCCATAAGCTACAGAAACCCCACAGTGCGCTAAGGGAATACAAAAACGCAAACCTCAAAGTTAACGTTACACGTTATATAAAAGTAGCTAAGTGTGAGTGGGACTCTAAGGGTTCTGCACCTCCGAATAAAATAAGTTTTGATTTTTTTTTTGTGATACTTCCTATTATAATATATTATATTATATTTTTTTATTTGTACTTAATGTACAATGGCTTTTATTTCGTCATCACAAAAGTAAGGTTCATGGTATATATAAGATGAGTATATAGTCTCTGTGAAAAAAAAAAATACAGTGTCAAACTCAGTAAAAAGATATATGCGGCTCAGATATGTTATGAATACATAATTATTTTTAAATGTGCAAATTGAATCCTTTCGTAATATAATTATAGGACACTTGACCTACTAACCCCACTTTTAAAATTATAAACCATTCAGCCCTTTGGCAATAAAATATAATTAATGAAATACTTTATTGCGCAATGACGTAGATTAAAAAATGTTAAATTACCTTCAAATAGTTTATCCATTATAATTAAGTTTAATAAATGATTCTGATTTTAACAACATTAAAAGTCATTTAAATGGAAGAAAATCTGAATTTAAAGTGAATTAATTGAAGTCTATATAGTTTTGTATTCTATTTTTAATGAAAATCAAAAATATTTAAAAAATATATACTACTTATTTCTTGCGATAATCTATGTCGGACGAAGAGATAAACGAAGTTATACCTTATAAGTCCTTTAGAGCCGATTTTACTGTAATATTATTTCATCACTAATTTAAGAGCTACGTTCAGTAGCATTCTCCATTCTTGTCTATCAAAGACCAATTCCTTCACCTCCTTATAAGACACGACGTTCGCCTTCTCTTTAATCTGTTCCATGTAAGCTCTTCTTGGTCTTCCCCTTCCTCTCTTTCCTTGTAGCTTCCTTTCTATAATATTTTTAATAAATTCGTCGTGTCTTATTAAGTGTCTCTTCTGCCCTCAATAACTCTCAATATTTGCGTCTTTTCCCTTACTCTTGCGAGCACTTCCTCATTAGTAACTCTTTCAGTTCAACTTATTCTTTCCATCCTCCAATATTATTTGTGCATACTAACATATTTAGTGTATTTATTTTGCAGGTCGAATCACCTGATTGTCTAAAATATGTAGTTAGGTGATTCCGTGTTTCGTATGGGTCCCAAACTACTAGTCCAACCCCTTCCGGGTGATGGGAGTATTTGTGTTAATGTTATTTGTTCTGTTTTAATCATTTTGTTTCGTTGAACCCTAAAAAGGAAAATTCCGTGGAACTTTCAAGGGCAAGTCACCCCATACGGCCTCATGCTGTTCCCAGTAAGTCATTTTTCATTCCCAAATTACATTCACACACTCAACCGAATAATATACAGGATGATGATGTGTTATTTATGTAGCGAAAAAGCGTGTTTTTTTTAATAACGAGTAACGAAAGGCGAAAACGGAAAGGCGACCCCGTTTTGTTTCCTTTCGTTTTTTCGTCATGTCGACAGTTATTTAGTGTAATAATGTTAGTTAAGGTTTACAAGGGACTCTTGTGCGTGTGGTATAAAAAATCCTGGTCATAAGGATAAGTATTGTTAGCAAATACCATATAAGATACATGAAAAATCTTGAAGGAGGTTGGTGGTAGGGCTGGCAGAGGAAGACCTAGAAGGACGTACATTGACCAAATCGGACATGTCCTTAGAAAAGGTTCAGTAAGATCAGCAAGAGAAGTATGTGGATCAGGATCGAAGAAAATGGAATTCCATAGTCTTTGCTTACCCCGGTGAGAAATGGGCTTAAGTTTATGTGTGTATGTATGTAAAACGTCTTGAAGATTAAAAAATATGAAATGCATTTAATGCCGATCACGTCGTCGCATGATCTTGGTTTTTTTTTTTTTATATGTTCTACTAATTGTGATTTGGGTATGAAAAAGTAACAGCCAAACAGAAAGATGAAGTTACTTTTGCGTTTTTAATATTGGTATGGATAGCGTGGTGGAGGCAAGTGGGAAACCACTGCCCTATTTTTCCCTAAAAAAGTAGCATGGAAAATGCTGCACCGACAAGAGCGTGGCTCTTAAATTGATGATGGTGATGAGCGTGGTAGAGGCTGCACCATAACCCCTCCGGTTGATTGATCGAAGGGAGGCCTGTATCCAGCAGTGGGATGTGTAAAGGCAGATGTATTTTTATGGATAGATGTCTGATATATCCAATTGAAATTCACCCAGTAAACGTCAAGCATGTTTTTGAAAAACCAAATTCGATATTATTATCCACTTACCTACCTGACCTTGTCCATTGTACGTTTATCATGTTAACATTGGTCATGTTAACATTAGTGGAGCTAAATCAGTCTAGGTATAATGTTTATGGTTGTAAATAGCTGATTGGTGTAAAACGGGTTTTAAACCGTTTTAAAACAGTTTATTTTCAACAAAAAATATAATGCTGATTGCTAATAATAATCAAATCAATCAATCACAGACTAGGGCTAGTTAGCAGTAAATGAATACAGTAAAAAAAGACTAATGCAAAAGTAGTAAAGGAAAAGTTCCCTTCAAAACTAGTACGATCACCTGTCGATACTCGTTATACACAATGACGCTGCATTTCCCGGTAGTTGTTTTCCCGGAAGAGATAAACAAGTTTATTTATATATGGAACAATTACAGCTTAACACATTTACATATTATGAAACATATATTATTCGATAATAATCATAAATACGTAAGCCTATTAAAAGTGTATATAACATTATTTATAAAATAAAATCGCAATAAACATGCCCGATGACTTGTTAAAACAACAGCTTAAAAAACAACAAATAATTTAACAAAAAGCATTTATTAAAATTGCATGAGTTGTTCTTAAGCTATTACAGAGAACTGAACAATAATACTACTTATTTACTTGTTCTTATTGCAAAATCAATAAAACGGACACCAGGGTTGATGAGGGTCATTAATCTCATAATCACAACCTACACATGAGAAGAAAAGCATAAAACTATGTCTGCAAGTTGTCACACGACGACAGGAAGCCTAACATGACCCACGATGGAGATTATACTTATACCTAACACATTCACGACAACATACATGTAAAAACTAAATGTTTGGAGGTTCAGGTAATTAATTAAGCTAAAATGTATTGGATCCAATAAAACAAATAGCTCTAATTGCGGTGTAAGTTAAATAATAGCCTCAATAAAAAATAGGTACATAAGGAAGTAGTGTAGGTGCTCGTTTTAAATCAAAATATATGTTGAACCTATCGACTTGATGAAAATAAATGATTTTGAGCTTGCCGAAAAAATTGAATTAGAGAGTCACTAAAGAGAAACTTGCAAAAAAAAAACTTGCGCCTAGTGGTTTTATGAGAGCAATGTTTAGATTCCTACACTTTCAGGCGCTTCTGTTGAAACTTGCTGTAAAAAGGATGGATATGATGAATTTTGATTCAGTTATCATGTAATGTAACAGACTACCAGGCCATCGCCCGCATAGATAATTTATCGTGGTGAAAGTATATTTAAGTAATCATACGAGTGGTAGCGGACACTTCATGCACTTAAAGGGTTTTTCTTTAATAATTTAATTTGTACTTGTCGAGTAAATAAGTAAAACCATAATAACATTTTCTTTCTTTCAGAAATACGTAAAAGGAAATATTATTTCTGTTAGATATCAAACCGTATTCTATACTGTCGATACGTTCATAATAAATTCCAAATACATTTCTACTACCATTAATCCCTCGCTATATTAGTGCCACTCCCTGCCGTTCGAAAGGATAATTTACTCCATTTAATTAGGCGTCAGGCCTATATTTTTGCTTAATAAGCCCCCTACGGCCCGTTCATTGGAATATAGGGAACAAATTGCACTATTTTCTTTAGTGGTTCGTTGGAGGCCCGGCCAGTACTTCCGGCTCATATTAAAACCGTTATCGCACAATCTTAACTACTCCAGCTCGAAACTATAGCCTCCTATGAAAATGATCTACCCACCCCTAATCTCTGAACGAAACTCCACCATAACGTAAAAGCGGCAAGGCCCGTTTCCGTCTACACTTAACCACAGCACAGAAATGTCGAATTATTTCTCATTATTAATTTGATAAGAAAAATTCCGCGTGTTTGGTGTGAGGTATTTTAGGTTTAAACTTGTGGGGCATAGGTGCGAAAATGAATTGAGTATACATTTCGTTGTGTTGGCGAAACGATACAGCTTCGTTTTAAAATAGGTCGTACTCGGGCACGGGTTTAAATAGAGCTTCGTCGGTTTGGAATAATGAAAAACGTGGCCTCTGACAGTCGGAATCGATGGAATCGTTTGATGAATTCAAAACTTTGTATATGTATTCACTCATGCTAAACTACGAGTAAATAAAATGTTGCGGTTAACTCGTGAATTGTGCATGTGCATGAATTAAATAAAATAAAAATACAGACTCATTTTTTCGATTGAAAGGGCTACCAGAGCATACTTTACCATGCTGATCTACATCCAAAGCTAGAAGTTTGTTTTCTAAATTAACCCGATCAGGAATGGAATCCGGGACTTCTGATTTGGTGGTTAAGATGAATCCTAAGATGACTAAGTACACGTAACATAACATAGCATCACGTCTATATCCCTATAGGAGTAGGCAGTGGTGTATACATACCCACTTGCCGGCTATGTTTAAGTCCCATGTAATAGGGGTCGTCTAAGTTACATGATCAGGAAAAAAAACTAAGTTACATGATCAGGAATCGGATCCGGGACTTTTCATTTGGTTGTTAAGATGAATCCTAGGATGACTAAGTACACGTAACATAACATAGCATCACGTCTATATCCCTATAGGAGTAGGCAGAGGTATATATATACGCCTACTTGCCGGCTAAGTCCTATTTAATGGGGGTCGTCTAAGTTACATGTTTAAGTCCCTTTTTTTTGAATATTTGAAAATATTATTTCAATATTATTAGAACTTGAGTTAGGTATAAGTTTTTGAGCAGTTTAGAATACAGAATACCTACTAGAGCGAATTAATATGAATATAAATTGATATGGAATACAAGGCATCATTATGTCTTGCCAGACAAAATAATCATGAAATTTCTCTTGTGTTTGTAACAGAGAAACAATAGTTAATGTAACTTTTTCAAGTAAGAAACAAGCAGCTAGAAAAGTAAACAAAAGAACAAGAGATGTAAGTCAGGATCGAATAACATAGCCTCTACTTACCCCGGTGAGAAGTAGGCGTGAGTTTATGTAGTATGAGTAACGTTATCAATGATAAATTAATTAAGGTAATAAAAAAAAGTTTTTTGAATCAAAGTATGATAAAGGAAAGATTCGTCAGAATAAAAAACCTGCTTATTGATATCAATATAAAATCTAAAGTTATATTTAGAATGTACCTTCTATTGTTCAAACCAAAGAATATTCAATTAAACAAGAGTGCAGCAGTATTCTGAAATACAATGGGTTATAGATTCAATAATTATAACTCTTACGCAAAAAAGTAAAAAAGTAAGACCCTTAAGCACTCACAAAAAAAACTCCTTACTATAAATACTAAATACAAAATCCTTCAAACAAAAGTAAGAAAGCTCGATGAATTTGGGTATTCAGGTCATCTTGCGATGGATTAACTATCCCTTATCGGCTTATCTATCCCCTAACAATTCTAAGAGGTTATTCTAAGTAACCTCGAAGCCCTCTGTAATCTCAATAATTCTGTTATAATTGCAGGCGATCTTAACGTTAAACATATTTCTTGGAGTTGGCAACGAAAACAAGAGGCTCTATTATGATGTAATAACACCATCCCAGCCCATATATCCCCCTGACTTGAACCACAGACCAGAAATAAACTTACGTTTACGTTCTTTAGAAGTACTACATGAGTTTCAATCTGACCACCGAACTTTTATTTTAAAACTAGGCGTTTTAGACGCAACCGACACAGTACTGGACTGTGGCCGAAGGCCTCCGAGTCTTCTGTTCAGAATAATTTGAAAGTGTCGCAGTAGAAATAACCACATTTCCTCGTCAGCTTTTAACTCCCTCTAGTACCTCAGACGTTGAGTCAGTTTTGAGCAAAAATTCAAAACAGGTTCCGGAGACGGAAGACGGAGATCTACTAACGAAGAAAAACGCAGCAACCCGCGCAATAATTCCAATCGTACTGAGGAATGCCGTTGTCACTTTGGCTGCTTGCAGCATACTGTAAGAGAACGTATTAATCGTATGCGATAAAATCGGTAGGATAATGTTTTAAGCGGCATTGAGCTCCACTACCAACTGGCAGCTGTCTAGGTTTCTTCAAAAGGACATAGTTGTCCCTACTTCTCCTCTCAATAGGCATTACCACCCGCTTTTATCGATGACAAAAAAATTCGAATGCTTCGCCGACTGTCTGGAAGCCCAATGCTCGCCCAGCACCCTCCCAATCGATCGAAGTCACCTATTGACGGTGAACTCAGAAGTTCAGCGTAGAACTTCTGTACCTCCCACTGATCCTCCTCTTCCACAGGTCACCGAGGAAGGGGTACTAGGAATTATCAAACGATTTTATATCCGAAAAGCCCAGGGTCCAGACGGTATCACAGATCGTGTCCTTAAAAACTTCGGTACTCTATTTAATGGCGCCATGAGCAACTGCGTCTTTCCACAGCAGTAGAAAGAAGCGATATAATACTTACTTACTTGGTTACTATTCCAGAGACGAACTAAAAGTGCCCTCCTGGAGAACAAAGTCGCGGTCTATAGCTAGTTTAATATAATTTATTTCTACGACTTGTCCAATGTTAAACAAACTCATTAATTACAATTAATTAATTGTTCTTTTTCTGCCTTCAACCCTATGTTGCCCAGCTGATTCGCGCGGTAATTTCGAATTTGCGTGCGAACCTGTGTTAGGAACGTTTCTGTTTAGTTTTGATGGGTCGCGGGAAAAAACAAAAATGACCACTTAACGAGATCGCTTTGTTTTTCAAAACTCGGCAGCTTTTTAATTACGCCCTCGGAACGGTTTGTGAAAGGAAATTACTGTTATAAAATATGTATCTGTTATTTTAATATAAACACGGTGTTTGGTCTGGAAGCGCAGGATGTATCAATATTGTAACGTTTTCGACATTAATGGATGGATCGGTGTCTACACATGTAAGAGTTATATTGGAAAGCTTAAATAAGGAAGTAAACTCTTCCATAGTAAAAATGTACGTGGTACTTCCAAAAATGATATACCACTACGAAGAAACTAAAAGATATATTATTATTAGTAATGTTATATCAAAAATAAACAGAAATATAAAAGAGCTCGTGTTTAGCATGGTACGGTCACGAGCATTAATATGTATACACTTTGGTACCATGTCACATTAACTTTTTTGACAAATTGAACTGTAAGTCTCACTAAATGTCAAATATGTTAGTGCGACAGAGTCCTAAAGTGGGTACATTATATTGCTCATGACTGTACGTGATATTATCTAAAATAGTGTAACTGACAGTCTCCTTGGTCTAATGGTCTAATGACTAGTGCGGATACGTGATATTATCTAACAGTGGAGTCACTGACAGTCTCCATATTCTAATGGCTACTGCGTTGGGTTTATTCTCAGAACAAAAAAATTTTGAAGTCCGGAATCGATTCCCAATGGTAACATTGTCAAAATCTCTTTCTGAAATTGTCTTTTGTTTGGCTAGGACATTGAAGGTTGAGTCACCGGGTTGTTAAAAAAAATGCTTCGGAAGCATGTAAAGCCTTTGGTCCCGAGCAACTACCCATAACAACACCAACACGCAATGGAGCAGATGGTGGAGTATGCTCCAAACTGGTTGGTTAAGAGAAGGGCGGTGTCCAGCAGTGAGACATAATGTCTAGATACAATAACCTATATATACAGGGCGTTAGTGACATGGTAACAAATACTGAGGGGGATGATTCAGACCATGATTCCGAGTTAACGGTCAAAAGTTTTTAAATAATTTTCCATTCTATGAAACAATTTCATTGTCATTTTCTAAATATACCACTTGACAATAATTCAGAATAATAAGCTAAAACACCCCCCTCTTTATTCGTTACGTTGTCACTTAGGTACACCCATTTAAATACGTACGGTCACGAGCATTAATATGTATACACTTTGGTACCATGTCACATTAACTTTTTTGACAAATTGAACTGTAGGTAAGTCTCACTAAATGTCAAATTTGTTAGTGCGACAGAGTCCTAAAGTGGGTACATTATATTGCTCATGACTGTACAGGTATTATAATTAATAATAAATATAGGTTAACTATGTATAATTATGCAGGTTTTTATATATGATGTGGGGTCATTTACCTCACCATTATTTAGTTCAGCATTTTGTCACCCTACACTTTTAACGTACTTAGGTTTAAGTACCATTAGTTTGAAATACTAACTTAGTATTTGTTTTGGAGAAAAAAAGTGTTAAGTTAACAAAGAAAGATTTACTGATATTTAGTTGAAAGATTAAATCTTAGGTTTTCATAATCTAATAACTCAAATCGCTGGTTTCGTAAAAATAATAAATCAAAACTTAATTGTTTGTAATTATTTTTTGTGTAACGCAATGTTCTCATTTAGAGATGTTGAGCGTTGAATTCAAACATATTGGCGTTATATTGAAGCATACGCAGAAATCAGCCATCCAAAAAACCATCCAAACAAGGGCAGCCATTCATTGTACCATCAGCTCCCTAGCGTTGTCCCATTTTAACATGGTCCGCTTACCTAACCTGAATATTTGACAGGTCCCATCAGTCGATCACTATAAAAGTAGTACGCGTTATTACACTTTATATGCGCGTTTTATTAGAAAATAGTAACTGCTGTAATACTTATAAAACAGACGTTGCCATGGCAATAAATATCTTTGACATCGTTTGGTGTTTGGGACGTTCTAACAGAAAGCTCGGTAGATAGGTACTTAGTTCAGCTTGTGATGGATGAATTTCTGATAACCCCATCAGTCAGTTTATGCGTTCATCGTTTTGTGGGAATGAAGTTGGTAAATATATTATTACTTTTAAAAAAATACACTTTCGATTTTTTTATAAAAAAAATACTTCGTTCGATTAAATTTCAAATTTGAATTTGGAACATTGACATTAAGAATTAAAAACATTATAATAATTATTCTTAATGTCAATGTCCAAATTCAAATTTAAAATTTAATCGTGTATCCACTGCAATTCTTTTTGATATAAAATTAAAATGTGATTTAATATTTATTTAATACCATTACAAAACATAAACTTGCAAGTTGCTACGTTTTTGTTTTTGATGAGAAGTGTATTTTACTTGTAGTGAATAAAAAACTTACAAAAACTTCAAGGTCCAAGGTCAAGGGCACAACACGAAATATTAAATTGACCTTCCCCCCATATCATGATCGTTCTCACGACCTTCCCCCCATATCATGATCGTTCTCACGACTTTAAAATTATAACACGTTTTCACCCCAATCAGTGATACAACTGAGGCAATTAAAAAAATCTGATACCGTTCTTATTTATGATTACGACCCTTATTAAATACAGTTTTTTTAAGACTATGTAGGTTGGCTCTTAATTTTTTTGTCCGGCAAAGAGTTGCCATATGCTGCAAATCTACAATAAGTGGCCTAAGAAAAAGTTTATTAACATTTTTTTAATAAAAATCCATTCCATCCGTTATTTCCTACACTTGGAAATCCTGGAAAATATTTCTTGCCGCTATTAGGCTGCCTATTAATAATTATTTCAAAAATATAATTATTTGGAATTCACCGTTTATCCTAGACGACTTGACATAGTGTAATTGGCTAGTGTATTGACTGGACCTTAATTGTCAAACCAAATGTCTCCGGTTCAATTCCCAAACGTGTCAATTACGGAAAAGAACTTTTCTGACTCAGTCGAAACACTTCCGAATTTCAACAAAAGACTACTGTAATTAAAATTTGAATTTGGAACTAAGAATTAAAAACCACTGCAAAATGACAGTTAGCATTTTTTCTTCAATACCCATATTTCATATTTTTCTGATAATAATTTTATTACAGAACAAACTTGCCAGGTATTTCGATTTTTTTGATAAGAAGTTTAATATCCGAATGAACGTGGTGTGGTGGAGTAAACTCTGGGCTAGTCGTACGCATATTCTATGTTATGTTATTAACTACATTAACCTGTAGCATTTTCATTTATGCTTTAATTAAAACAAAATTACTTTAGCACAGGTAAAATTTAAATATGCAACGCACAAGTGAAATTTTCTTTGAGTTGCAAATTGCGACACCACAAAAACATTCCACAAGTAAAAAGGAGATATAAATGCTACGGGTCGTAGCAAACAGCTACGCGCTTTTTTGTAGCACAGTTGTAGCACTTGAATTTACGCTAAGTGACAAAGTACCTAGGCCTCATCTATAGCGCAAATACGCCATGACTTGTAATAATTACGACTTATAAAGCCAACATGATATTATACATAACGCAATTTTGACAAACATATATTTTGTTTTACACACACATATTTTGGAAATATTTATTTTATTATTATATTTTATTTATTAAAACTATCTACGAGTATATCGTATCGATTTTATAGAAACTATCAATAATCCCAATTTTAAGCAAAATCGGATCTAATTGCATCTTACTCATTCTATTGATTGTTGATATTTTTTACTTTTTGAGTGATTTTTTTCGAAACTTCATAATGGTTTATTTATCTTTTGTATGATAATAAAATACGGTGACGTCATCAATAAACACGTCAAACGTAGTATTCATTGTTGCCTGAAATTTGTAAAAGTTAAAATGAGAAATGAGTTTTATTGTTGATAATATTAGACTAGCCTCTATTTCTAGATTACCATTTAATGATGTTTCTTTGTAAGTCCCATTAGCCTTTTATATTTTGGGAGATACATAGTAAAGGTGAAGGTGAAATAGATTAAATTGTTGCCTTAACCTAACTAAGCATGTTGAAGTGCCGTTCCGAGAGAGTTCACGCTGACCACTTCGCCCCAATATCCGGCCGTCGGCACTTTGACAGTAGTGTGTCTTATGTAAAGGGTTTGTGGTACCTACGTGTAAATGATTCCTAAACTAAGCATTTTGTCACACCTCAGCGTTGAAGCGATAAACTCCTATTTTCTCGCTCAAGAAATGAACAAAAGATTATATATCCCGTGTTATTAAAAGAGACACTATAGCAACCCGGCTTACCCAACATGGTGTGGTATGACAGATTCCTGAACGAGTCTCGTGCGGTTGTATCGTATGTCTGAATAAGTTGGGGGCCATGAACTCGGTAACACTAGGCTGGGTCCCAGGGCACTCTAACATTAAAGGCAATGAGATTGCTGACGAACTCACGAGAGAGGGATCGGGAAGTCGTCTGATCAGACCTGAACCTTTCTACGGGATCTCAAAAAAACACCTCTAGATATCATGTCGGGGTTCGATTACAAGGTAAATCCAAAGAATATTAGTCCAATTCGGTTGGTCTGAATCACTCAAAGCAACTGATTAGACCATTTTCTCAGTAATTTTCATCAGAAGTCTTTACTCTTACTAGGGGGCGGGTAAGGATCTTATTAGGGGCCCTCACGGGGCATTGCAGGCTCATCAAGAACTACTACATAGATGGAGCTGACCGATCCCCTTTAAGCAGATTCTGTTTATAGGAGGATGAGACGCCATTACACCTGCTGCGCAGCTGTGAGGCTTTCATACACAGTACTTCTACTGTGTGTGTGTGCTTGGCTTCCCAAGCACTGGGAGGCCACATAATGGATTCCCAGGAGGCCATGGGAGCTTCTTCCCAAAAAGACGCTCGAGCTAGTCGAACGGATCGGTCTAGAGGAGGAGTTTTAAATAAACGTATATGTAGGGATTTGGCCACAATAGATCTAGCTAGGTCGCAGTGGCCATTCGGGCTACATTGGTTCGAGCCCTCTCAATACACAAATAATAAATCGTATGCCCGCGCGATTTCATTGTTGAACGAACGTCCCACCTCCCACGCGCCCCCGCTATCTGACAAATTCATATTTTTTCTTCTTCCGGACGATTTCAATCCATGCGCACGCTATACGCGTCCTTTCTTTTATTACTGTAACAAGCAGTGTGCCAATCTTGTAAAAACTTGTGTAATCTGAAATATCGTGCCAATCACCCACATAAACGCAAGATTACCCTAAGATCCGACTGTTTTACTTCAACACCTAGCTAACCTAGCTAACCTCATAACACATTATATTAATTAGTTGATCGCGGGCTTTTCACTCTCGAGAATCTCTTTTCACTAGTAGATAAATCTCGCTCAATGATGTATTGTTAGCTCAGCAATGCTCGCTTGGCGCTCAAAGCTCGCAACAAGAAACCAAAGGAAACATTCAAACAGACGCCACAAACACGTACATTATACTTACAAAGAACAAAAACGTTTTCAAGTACTATAACTATTAGTAGGCACTACGCCAAATAACGCACTGGCGCCTAATCTGCGATTTAACCAACTAGTAGTCATTTCATTACTCTGTGCGGGATCCTATCCTATTGCCCGAGCGCGTGGTGCGAATCGCCCGTCACACTGAAACACCCGCTCATAGCCTAGCGACAAAACGAACAGAACTGCACAGTCTGGTCTCACTGTTCTCCAAGTCGTATCTAGTTTCTGGCTGTCGATTTTTGCTCGCTTGCGATGTGACAAATGCCTAATAGGGAATGTCTTTATGCTAAGCTGGGTGCAAATAAAAAACTTAGAACGCTAGGTGCATCTCTCTGGGTATATTGTAAAAGTCATGTCAAAATATCGTATTTTAAAGTCCGACATAAAATTTAAAAGTTCCAAGAGTCTAAGACCACGACCAGTCTCTTTTGGAGACATAGTAGCGTCAAGCAGGGTGTTGAGCGCGCGATATATCCAAACACATACCGGTATATAAAAGCGTTCATGAAGAAACATCTCCAAGCGGGTTTGCTTGATACACCACTCCTTTTACGGACTGAAATAAAATACACATCAAAACACAACACACATAACATAATGGATTATAAAGTGCCATACGAAAATATAATCTTTGTATCAATTCGAGAAAGAGGAAAATGATATAAAACACAAGTGACAGATTAAAATGAAACGCGAAGAATAATTCAAGACTATCACTTGTCGAGATTCGCTCAATTTATTTTGTGGGTGTGTGTAACGGCATTGTGTGATGTTGGCAATGTCTACAAATGCCGGT
This sequence comes from Pectinophora gossypiella, assembly GCF_024362695.1. Lineage (NCBI taxonomy): Eukaryota > Metazoa > Arthropoda > Insecta > Lepidoptera > Gelechiidae > Pectinophora > Pectinophora gossypiella. The sequence goes on from NC_065407.1 coordinate 13,637,933, forward strand.
AAAACGGCGTAACTCAGATAATAATACATTTTCTGATGCGAAGAAATATCTTAGAAAATATTTAGCTTAACGTTAATGTCACATATTATATGATCAGAATAAAATAGTGTTTTAACAAAGTTTTGAAGATTACGGAGGCATCTCAGTAACCATGACGCACGATTTTACGTCTACTACTAAGCTACTAAACGTTCACTCTTCAGTGACTGTTTGCACTCAAAACTGCTTAACCTTCTCGATCGATATCAATCAATAGGCTACGAGTAATCAACTATTTACTTTAGCTAGTAGTAGTCGTTATATGAGCCATGTAAGGAGCTTTTGACAGTTCTATAATAACCCTGATACCAGGGTTATTGAGGTCGGTCATTGACCTCATAACCCACAGAAGAGAAAAAGAATAGAAACCATACATAAACTTCCGCTCGTGGTCTCTGATGGGCAAGACAACTTGCAGCTACTTTTAATGCGAAGTCAGATAACTAATTATGGATTATAAATATTTTTATCTATGTCTTGTATATCTCCGGATTGTGGAGTCCCGGAAAACGGAGGCCAATACGCAGTCCCTTAGCACACTTTGATCTAAATTATTATTACGTAATATCAGTCTACACCATTCCACGGAAACGCAAAACGATAGAAAAATATAATCCCGAAAATATAAAATATTCAAGATACACAATTTATCACGGAGTGTGAATATATGCGAAACAGAATTTCTGACGCTTGCTCAGCTCGTATGCAGATGTGACATAATATACCTAATAATACACATCGCTTTTTCCTCACAAATAATTCAACATCGTTTGCTCTGAGTGTTATTTCTTTTTATGTGCGGAGTTTGTGCGATGTTGCAAGTCTTGACGCAGTCATAAAATTTTATCATTGGGTTTTATTATATATTTTTTATAGTTGCTATAATTTTAACTTTCCCTATATTTTTCTTCTGTTTTCTAAAATCAAAATTTTAAAGGCTGGTTTACTTTTCTACTGTGCATTTAGATAAAAATATCTGAAATTCTAAGTCTAACAAAAAGCTTGGTGGAGTGTGGGTACTTAGTTCATCATGCGATGGATGTATCTTTGACTACACCAATTGGGGTATAGTCGTGCGCTTATATTAAATTATGCGTTATTTAACACGATTTTCTGGTTCTAACTAAAGGTTCTATCTATCTATCAAAGCATTTTCGTGCTCAGGTAGAATTTTGCCCTGAGTGCAGCTGGCCTTGAAGTGATGTGAGTGGAGCGTTCCGATATGTTCACGACGTTAAGTGTAATGACGGTTTGCGGTCCCCTACGACGATTTCTTAGCGATAGTATATTTAGAACATGTACTTTGGCCCCGATTCCTGCAGACCCCTCCTAATTATATTTTAACCCGTAATTTTCTTATCCGCCGAAAAGGAAAGGGACGGACGATTGTCAACAAGTTAATTTTAAAACGAATGAATAACCCGGGCGAATAAAGTAGGCATCTCGCTGGTATGCAATCCGTTTGACGTGCTGTCTACTTAACTCTGTCGGGTTGTTGGCCGATGTAAAATTTTTACACGTTTGTTTTCGATTTCTGCTTAAAATTGACGTATGTTCCATTAATTTTATGCCTGTCGAGTACCTGTCCCTTTCCTTTTCAGCGGATAAGAAAATGTCAAGTATAACTTAAAATAAAATTAGATGGCGTCTGCAGGAATTAGCACCAAGGGTTCTGTTTTCTATGCCCCCTCGGCAGCCATCACATTTCCAAATACATACAACTGCTAATTTCCATGTTCATCAATTATTAGATTTATCGTGTAAGTATCAGAATTTGAATTCCGAACTAAGCTTTATTCTTGTTGTTTTCATTCCCGCGTGAACAAAATACAAGAAAGCATTGAGTTCTGAATTCAAATTCTGATACGACACGATAAATCTAATAATTGACGGAAATACGATAAATGCCGAGAAACAGTGAGTATTTAAATAAAAGCACTGTAAAATATCTGTTATTATAATAATTTCCTTCAATAGTTCATGAGCTCGGTCTTTGAACATCGAACTCACCTGACAAAATTATAGATAGGTACGCCTACTTTTGTTAAGTAGTTTTATATTATGTTGGTAGATATTGGAACTGTCGGCCATTTTGTTAGTCAATATTAAAAGAAAGTACTTAATTTAAAATATTAAATCGACTTCTGTAAAAGAGTGAGAAATATTATTTCGTTGAGTACAATGTTAAAATCAAATTTTGGAGCCGTTTTCTTTTGTGATGTCAGTTAAAATGGTGTATGAATTACTATTTTATCTTACTTGCAATTTTCACGGCTCGACCATTATAGACGGCCATTAAATCATTTACAATTCTATACTTTTGCGATGGAAAATTCCACTTGATATTAACTCAGAATAATGAGCTGATACATCCCTCTCAGTATTCGTTACGATGTCACTTACACCCCATACAAGTACGTACAGATGGCCATACAAGTACGTATGGGTGTTAGTGACACCGCAACAAATACTGAGGAGGATGATTCAGACCATGATTCTGAGTTGATATAACTAAAATGAAAAACCGCATCGATTAATTTTATTTCAATGATTAATAACGTTGAAAGGATAAAAAAAGAATCGTGGACAAAATTGGAGGAGTCTGTCAATAATATTAAAGGTTTTGAGTAAAGATTTTTGTAACGTCTATATGCTTAGGAAATGGAACAATCATTTGTAGTCCCTTTCAGTGTGATTGAATGAATTAAGAGTACTGTCGATCTAGATATAGGTATTTTCCATTTAAAACAACCGACCGCCATTTTCCTGTCATTTCTCAATCCTCTCTTCTCTCTCGCTCATTCCTCGCTCTCTCTTTTACTCATCCTGCTCTCAGTCTGTCCTCAGACTGACACATTCTGATATTTATTACTCTTTCAATTAGTTCTGTAGCAATACTTGGTCTTTTGAACGATTCTTGAGCCCTAGAGGCGTACATTGATCAAATTGGAGAGATATATAGACTGTTTATGTTATGCAGAAATAAATTGTTATTTTCGACTACCTGGTAAGCCGGATTTGCTCACAAACAGATGAACTCCTAAGCGTTTGTGAGGGATTACATTTTAAGGAAAAAATATACAAATCTTGAGTGATAGAGAAAGAAACAGTACGATAAAGAGTTTTTGTATTGTATTGTATTGTATTGATAAGAGAGATGTGTGGTTTAAAAGATGATATACTGACCAACATTGAAAAGGGAATGTTAAGTTGGTTTGGACATATAGAGCGGATGAAGGATAATTAGGATTACGAAAGCAGTATATAAAGCAAAGGTTGGTGGTAGGGTTGGCAGGAAGACCTTGAAGGACGTACATCGACCAAGTTATGGATGTTCTGAAAAGGTGTAGTACGATCTACTCTGAGCTGGCTTACGTGTGTGAAACGATTGATGAATGGAGGAGGCATGAGGGGAGTTCCATAGTCTGTGCTTACCCCTTGATATAAAACACGTTTTTATTCGTGTTTGAAACATGACAACTTCAAAATAAAGATTGCCTATTATAATTAAGATTATTAAGACATTGGTTTTGGTCAATGTCGATTTAATCTAGCCTTGGAAACTCCCGAGATTATAAGCTTTTACCATTGTATCCAAATTGTATTGTTTCACGTTTTGTATGTTTGTGTCTTAGGGCCATAACTCATCGAGATGCCAAGACCACGTCGACGCAGTCGCTAAAGAATATATTTGAAAAGGCTTCGTTGCCAAGGCATCGCCAAATTGCCAAAGCGTCGCCAAGTCTTACCTGCCATAATACCTACTGAAGACGTAGCCATGGCATATTAGTGAGTTATGGCTCTAACAAATGATAGCTTCAGAAATCGACCGTACAACATAATTATGTAATTAAACTTAAACATACTTGAAACTAAAACCGATGGACTCTATTTAAATATGAATATGAGGAAACATTGAATTGTATGTAATTATAATTTGTGATAATGTTCTTTTGTTAATGTTTGTTTTTTGAATAATTAAAAAGTAGCTGAGAGAGAGAATAATTTGTTAATTTATTAATTTTATAATAATTTGAATTTTACTTATGTAAAATAAGTAGGTATAATTAAAAGCAAGTACATTAGTATTCCCCAAACAATGGAACATCTTATATTGTGTCCTGCGTGCCCAAACACCTGCACGCAGGAGGATCTGATGAGCGTTGCAGATAGCGCCATACTTGTTGCCAGGTTTTAGGCCGATTCTATTTAGTTTGCCATCGACACGATAAGAAGGTTAATTATACATATATTATAGTTTCTTCTAGCCAAGTAATATTTGTCTGGCCAAGTAATGCAACCTCCCGATTCAAATTTACGATAAGGGCCCGATTTCATTAGGACACCATGGTGGCACCATCACGGTTTCGCCGCCAACAAAATGTATGCAGGTCTATAAAGGTACCAGGTAGCGCAACCAATATGTTTTCGACATATTGCCGTATAGTTTCCCTCTGGTGACGCAACTAGGGTGTACTAGTGACAGCCCTAAGTCAAAAATATCTCAAAAGCAACCAGACAACTACCTCTTCCAAAGCCAAAAAAAAAAATAACCTGTGTTTTCCAACAAAAACCGTGCGTGTCCTAAATAGCTGCGCACAAAAACGACCATCAGAAGACCTCGCAAAAACCTACATCCGATTATTCGTGGCTTTGCCTTAAAGATTAAATTTCCAGAACCGATGAGCGGCTGAACTTCGGGAGTCAAAACGTGTAAAGTCAAGAGGTAGCCGAGTGCCTCTCGATTTGGGAGGGCCGTAGAGTGAAATGTCATTACTATACGTCACACACACGAGTCTCGAAGGAGGGATTAGAAGTGCCACGTTTCAGATAAACCCTAGTCTTGAGTGGGTTGCCTCCCTGTCGTGTTATTGCTTGCGAGTGTAAGGTAATTTGCTTGTAAGATGCTTTCAAGTCCTTTTTTTTAAGTCTTGTGTTATTTTCAAGACGAATTTCAGCAATTTTGTGTCAATTTGTATTATGAAAACATAAAGATGAGGTAATCTCTTAATTGACTTCTGTAATATAGATTTATATGTACATCAACTTATGATCTATTAAAATATGACATTATATGACAGCCCGGACACTCCATTCAAATATCTCGTTTGTCTATGTCACCTAACGAGTAAGTGCAAGCGAGACATACAGCTTTCTTACAGCTTTGCTTTATTTTCGCCGTGATAGATAATATATATGTATGTATATATAATATACAACATACATGTACAGATGTATATAATTTATAATAAATTATATACATATTAATATGTGCCCATACATATATGTACAATGTAATATAAGATAATAATAATTATACAGGGTGTTAGTGACATCGTAACGAAAACTTTGAGGGATGATTCAGGCCATGATTCTGAGTTGATATCAAGTGGAATTTTCCGTCGCAAAAGTATGGAACGGAAAATAATTTAAATAAGCTCTAAAATTTTCATGACTTCTCCGACAGGAAATTCCACTTGATATCGACTCAGAATCATGGTCTGAATCATCCCCTTCAGTATTCGTTACAGTGTCACTAACACCCATACCTACTTGTATGGCTACTGTATGTACTTGTATCGGGTGTAAGTGACATCGTAACGAATACTGAGAGGGATGATTCACCTGATTATTCTGAGTTAATATCAAGTGGAATTTTCCATCGCAAAAGTATAGAATTGAAAATAATTTAAAAATACTAAAAAAATAACATGAATTTTGCAACGGAAAATTCCACTTGATATTAACTCAGAATCATGGTCTGAATCATCCCTCTGAGTATTCGTTACGATGTCACTAACACCCTGTATATATTATCTATCACGGCGTCCGAGTGACTTAAATCTAGCCCTGCACCGTTATGAACCTGAGCGGGGCGGAGGACCCGTTCCATGCGCACCTTGTATTATTAATTACTCTATGGTATAAGTATTGGAACTACTTTCATTATGAAATCTTAAAATAGATATTTATACGAGTATGAACCTGTAATGTTTCCTACATGCAAGGTTCTCAGCTCACCTATCTATTTATCTAAGATTTTTTCAATAAAACTGTTTTCTTTCTTTTACAGGTATGTGTCCCTGCCCTGCTTGTTTGGTTGTTGGTTGGAAGTAAGACCTTACTACCTATCCCTTTCATCAATTAAATTCAATAACTCGTTATTGTACACAAAAGAAAACATTACAAACATACATAAACAATAATATTGGTACAAAAGGCAGCGTCTTTATTCATTACGAAAATATCATCATCACTAATTTAAGAGCCACAATCTTGTCGGTGTAGCATTCTCCATGCTACGTTTTTAGGGAAAAATAGAGCAGTGGTTTCCTTCTTGCCTTCCGCCCCGCAGTACTTTGTCTGACGCGAGTGGGATGGCGCCCAGAGTAGTCTATTTCAAAGCCGTACTAGAACTCCTGCCCCCCGCCTCTGAATAGTACTGAGAGTTACTGCTACCCTCTGTCAGGTTTCAGTTTACAGTCCCTATGACTTGCCCCTTCCGTCCTGCATTGCCGTGCCGGTGGCTCCTATCTCCGCCTCTGCAACCATTGAGGTCTTGTTACGAAAATATATATATTCGAAAAGAAATATATAGATAGTAATGTGTGTTAAGTACTAAGCACTATCCACACGACAAAAAAGATTTAGACTAAACATAGAAGCACCTAGAAATATACTTCCTCAATTAAAAAGTCTAATGTTATTAATTTTCAGTTCAAACTTGCTCGTCACATTGACGAAGCAAACCAATTATATCCACCCATTATAATTTAGGCAAGTCACCATTGTAATAACTGGTTTTATTGATGGTGGGGCATGATAAGTACAAATTATATACCTAATAACAAAAGTTTAAAAACTAAAACCGGACTACGGAAAAATCGCACTCTAAAAAGTATGAAACAAGAAAAATATTAAGCAAGAAAAAATAATTCTTCCGAATAGTGATGTTTAAGAGATAGCCGTGGTCGTATGTAGTGGTAAACAAACTGTTAAGACAAATTGGCATTCGACCTGGCTTAAAGATATTTTTGAATTTGAATTTATGATAACTGCATAAAATATCTCCAGTAGTGGATAAATAGTGGTTACCAACGAGAATAGAGGCGAATATTGGTGGCACTACCACAGTCGTGTTACCACGGTCGCGTTACCACGGTCGCGTTACCACGGTCGCTCTACCACGGTCGCACCACCATGGAGTTCTAGTGAGATAGGGACTTAAGTGAATATTATACAGCCCCACCATACGTTTTAAAATGTTCTTGATTAGATACGACCACCAGTTTTATGGTAGGTGATCTTAAATTTTAATGAATTTTCCTTGTGGATTATTATGATAGACCGCTACAAAGTTAGTTTAAATGCCGTTACAAAATGTTGCCTAGGTTAATGTGTTTTAATTAATAATATATGCTTGAGGAGTAATTGCTTTTACCTGTGGATATTTTTATTTATATAAAGCGACGGTTTTTAGTCTTTAGCACATTGGGATTTCACTGAGTTCAAACGCTGGTATGTTCCTAGTAGTGTAATTAATTCATCATGCTTGGGCTGTACCTCTCCTTCTTTCCTCCTATGGGTTGGGATGTCAATGACTGCCCTTATCAGCCCTGGTGTCAAGGTTATTATTGAGCCACATGGCTCGTGTAACGACTACTATACTTAGTTTACTTAAGTAAATATTAGCCGGGACAGACGACTTGTGTGCCCTCCGAAGCACGGAATCATCTGTATCTCTAACTACCCGGTTTGTAAATATTTGTGTTGTTATTTTAAATATAAATTAATCAGTTGTAGGCAAGTATAATAAGTTTGGCGTTCAACAAGAACTCAAACGAATACCTCTAGGTAATGTTAGATAGAAAAGAATCGATCGACATAATGTCGACTCTTACGTCACTATGTTACTGAACGTCACAACACTTACTAGCTTACGTACTTTTAGAGATTTTATTCTAACTGCGCTTTAAGACGATTGTATTATAGTCACTAATTGTACTAAAGTGGTCATTCTGTTTAACAATTTTTATCAGCGTAAAGAAATTGTAGGCGCCCTCAGCGGTCCCCATTATTTTATCCGGCCTTTTAAAGCTATCTGAGTCAAACCTACAATAAGGTACGCCAGAAAATACAGAAATTTTAGAAAACACCTCAATTTATTTTTTTTCCTTTCCAACAAAACCAGTACATTACTACAGGCCTATATTTCAAGGAGCCGTGTTCGACTAGGTGATTAAGGGTACCGTCGGAAATTCCCACACCGTTTGTACGTCTTAATATTATCATAAAATATGCCAAATCCATTTAAGAGCAGTTTTTCCTTTAGCTTCCTGCCCTGAAAATATTGTTATGGGTGAAAGTCGGCGGCGAGAATTTTAATAACGACCCCGCAGTTTTGCTACGGTTTATGCCTAATAAAGTTTTGACTGAATCCCCGCTTTGTAGGTACATTTTGTTGCTTCTATCTAAACTGTACCGTTTGTGCAAGAATGTTGAGAATAACGAAGGTATTATTCAAAATTGTTACATGAGCCATGTCAAGGGCCTTTGGCGGCTCAATAATAACCCTGACACCAGGGTTGATGAGGTTGGTAATTCACCTCACAACCCACACGATAGAAGAAAGATTCAAAAACAGAACCTATTTAAACAAATACAAGTCTACTACTAAAGTAACAATGTATGAATATACAATATGAAAATATCGATATATATATATATATATATATATATATATATATATATATATATATATATATATATATATATATATATATATATATATATATATATATATATATATATATATATATATATATATATATATATATATATATATATATATATCGAAGGTATTATTTATTATATTAGTCATGAAAAATGTGTAATTCATCTGAAAAAGATGTATTAGACCCAATGATGATGATGATGATTACATGCAGGGTTAGTCGAGTTAATACCAAGTGGAATTTTCCATTGCAAAAGTATAGAATTGAAAATAATTTACAAAAACCCAAAAAAACAGATAAATTTTGCGACGGAAAATTCCACCCGATATTAACTCAGAATCATGGTCTGAATCATCCCCCTAAGTATTCGATACGATGTCTCTAACAAAACGAATATGAAGCTAAGAAATAGATAGAGAGACATTTTAAGTCCAAGGAATTCAAATTACTTCGTAAATATAAATACGGCAATAGATTGGGGATGAATCGTTGTTAAAATTTATCTTTAGTCAGACATTGTCTAGGGTATACAATATAATTGATACGAATTCTGTCCCATTTATTATTTTTTAAATTTTTCCCGTTACAATTGTACAATAATAATTGTCATTACGATTATATCTTATGTATCCGCGACACATATTGTCCCAAGCGACGGCGTCTAACGACACTGTACAATCGATATTATAACATCTTAATTTAAGGGAACAAACTTATATTATCTACACAGCTTATTGTATACGTATTTACAACACGGTACGGACGTTTTTTTGAGAAACTCCTTCTCGAATGTGAGTCTCCTTTGAATTATGTGGATGTATTTACATATTATCAATGTAATAGATACCATGCCGACATCTCGAAACCCTGAAGATATACCAGGAGTACAATAATAGTCTTTTAATAGTCTATTTTGGTAAGTAGTACCTACTTCTTCGATTGTGTTTCATATGGAAGTTTTTTTCGGATCTAACGCTCTAGGGCTTAGCAATCTAACATTGTACCCACGTTGTGTTTTTCGGTTTTCCTCAATTTCACGTGGATCGAGAAAAACAATTCAAGTGGAAACGTAATTGCTTACTTATAACAAAAATAGAGTCAGATTGCCTCTTTTGCGATAAAGTTTTGCCTGGACCAACATAACGTATGTGGCACAGAAAAAAAAAACTTAATTCTCGAATCACTTCTTCTCGTTGTGGTGGTATTACTGTAGGATATAGGTATCTACATACATAAAAAACCTATAATACATGGAATAGAAGGAAGAGAATGGAAAGGCCCTAACGAACCACTAACCCTAAGAGAACCACTGTTACCGGTTCAACGCTGCTCTCTTTTACTACTACTCCAGCAAACAGATAACTACGATAGCTCAACTTCTCAAATTCCATAGTCACTTTACCAGTAATGTATAATTTGTGTAATTTACTGAAATTTTATCATTACTTTTCGTGAAAAACTGCATACAAAAGTAGTTTCTTGATAAGTTTTTAGGTTTCCTTTGATAAGGGGGGATCTCCTTGCATGTGAGTCGATGTGGCACAGGTACAGATGTATATGCTACTCCTTCTTATTTACAAAAAAATATAAAAAAAACATTTATTATAAGAAGAAGCCGCTACGTCAGCGCCACAGTGGCAGGTTGACGTCAATCAACCAAGGAAGTATGATGCGTAATCCACCACGAAATTCAAATTAGGTATGTAAATTAAAAGAAATAAAAAATAAAGACTTTTAATGATTATTCTTCAATATTTTTACATTGAAAGTAAACGATGTTTTATTACTATATTTTTGTATACTATACTTAAATCGAAATTATGCAAGGATTGAAATACCTAAAGTACGTACCGACTATCAAAACTCAAGTAAATTATTGGTAAATAACTTGTTATATCAAAGTTATAAAACAATGCTATTATACGAAACTAGCTAGAGTAATAAAGTGAAAACTTCCGCTACAAAATCGTGTTTGAAATTTTGAATTTCGGTTGTGTAAACCTAGAATAAGTATTAAAATAGTTCAAGGAAATTTTGTATAGCGTTGCGTTGGAGATAATACGTGAATTGGAACACAAATTATTCACACTAATACATTAATGTTTATTGTCGTTAAGTATAATGGCTCCGATTCCTGCAGATATTTTTTAATTTTATTTTAAGTTATGCTTGTCATTTTCTAATCCGGCCGAGAAGGAAAGGGACGGATGATTGACTACTGTTAATTTTAAAATGAATAATTGACTGAATGAATAACCCGAGCGAATAAAATAGGCACCTCGCCGATATGCACCCTGTTTGACGTGTGCTGTCAACTTGTCTGTTGGGTTATTGGCCAATATATAATTTTGAAAGTGATTTAAATTTCTGCCTAAAATTGACGTGTGTTCCATAAATTTTATACCTGTCGATTATCCGTCCCTTTCCATTTCGGCGGGTAAGAAAATGACAGGTGTAACTTAAAATAAAATTAGATGGTGTGTACAGGAATCAGCACTATTATGCATTATTATACATGTAGTCGTTACATGAGCTATGTCAGGGGCCATTGGCAGCTCAATAGTAACCCTGACACCAGGGTTGATGAGGTTGGTACTCCACCTCACAACCCACACGATAGAAGAAGAAGCACCATTATAGCGCTAAAACTTGTGCCCGATTATAATCTACAAAATACAAATAAAGTAATAAACTTAACTGAACAAAATACGTATAACGACACGTGTAACGTTTAGTACGATCTACTCTGAAACGGCGTGGGTGCACTAATGATGGATGTGGATGAAACAAGAGAAGTGTGTCAGGATCGAAGCAAATGTGTGTATTGTTACTGTGGCGTTCTCTAATAATAAATACTTTTTTTGTTTCTTTCTCTCTTTCTTTCTTTCTTTCAAATGTAATTCAATAGTCTCTGCTCACCCCGGTATGAAATAGGCGTAAGTTTATGTATGTTAGGTAGACATGAGTCGATATCAAGAAGAATTTCCTGTCAAGGAAAAATTTATGTACTTTTTAGTATTTTCTTCAGTTATTTTCAGTTCCATTATTTATTATTATTTATTTATTTATTAAGGTACATACAACAATATAGTATGGCCCAATGCGCTGTATGACGAGAAAACAAAAATAAACATTGAATGAAAAAAAGAAACAAAAAGAAAAATAAAACTATAAATAACATGAAAATTCCATACTTTCGCAACGGAAAATGTAGTAATATGAAGTGTCATATCAATTCAGAATCATGGTCTGAATCATCCCTCAGAGTTTCCCTTACGATGACTCTACCACCCTGTAGTTTACTTGAGCTAAATAATAACTTAGATATAATATTCCAAGTTGCTTTAGAACTTTAAAAAAATATGCTTTATTAGCATTATAGAGGAAGCGTACGTAATAAAAATAATGCACACGTCGTCGCCACGCCAGATTTCGACCAACACCATTTTTTGTGCACATGCATATTCAGCTACGAGCCAAATACCTTTTACGGCATTCTCTATTCTTCTAATATTAAAAAGTAGGTTATTTCAAGGCGGTATATTTTCATTAAATACGTGTTTGCGAATGAAAATCACGAAAAAGTGCCGACTCGTGGGGGATTGTTCGAGGTAGAATAGACTTGGGCCACGTAAACTTTTATTAATAAAAGAATAAGTAACTGTAGGCACTGAAATGGCTTCAAACATCCACCGACGTGGGAATAATAAAAAGTCGACCAAGTTAGACTTTTTCACTTGCCACGCAAAAGGTTCCGTACAGTTTATTAAAAACAAAAACTTTTGTTTTGAATCTCATTGTTCTTTTGTATTAGAAACTGAGACAATAGGGTAGTTTCAAAGAAGTCAAGTTAGTTACTTTTTACTAAACATCAAAATCTGAAATTACTATGGATTTTGCATGGAAAAGCAACATGTGACGTCATAGAAAAACATGACAAAACGGCGCACTTATTAATAAGTACATTTCTTTATTCAAATTTTTAAATAAGTTAAATAGAAAAAAGAAAATGTTTTTGTAACCTTTTTATATGTAAAGACATATATCATGACATGTAATAATC